>NC_135794.1:18141246-18401246 GCF_051106095.1 Pogona vitticeps
GTAAACCTGGTGGAGTGTAAATAGGCAATTAGTGGATTGAAAATTGACATGCTGCCAAAGATCAGGCCAACACTGCCTCCTGACACCACTGACCACACCTGTACATTCCTTCAACAGATGTCAGAGAAGGCAAAATTCACATTTTGGATTATAACACCCAGACAATCAGCCCTGGAAGTCTCTGATTTTTATCTGACAAGTACTGTTATAATGTACTGTACTGATAAAGTACCTCTATATTAAATAGTAGCTGGCTGGATAGCTCAGTGGTTTCCATATCTGGCAGGAGAATCAGAGGTTGGGAGTTCGATTCCCCACTGTGCCTCTTATGAGTAGAGCCAGGCTGTGTAGCCTTGAGCAAGCTGGACAGTCCCAGGGAACCTCCAGAAGAAAGGAATGGTCAAGCACTTCTGAGTAATCTATTTAGAAAACCCTGGAAAGGATCACTATTAAGTGGAAATCAATTTGATGGAACACATTTGTCATTGTATTAAATTGTATAGGGGTAAGCACAGTTCAGATCCTGAAGCTGAGGATCCAATACTTTGGCCATCTCATGAGAAGAGAAGAATCCTTAGAAAAGACCCTGATGTTGGGAAAGTGTGAAGGCAAGAGGAGAAGGGGACGACAGAGGATGAAATGGTTGGACAGGGTCACCAAAGCAACCAACATGAATTTGACCCAACTCCGGGAGGCAGTTGAAGACAAGAGGGCCTGGCGTGTTCTGGTCCATGGGGTTGGACATGACTAAACAACAAAGCATAGTTCAGTGTACCACACACAGACAAATTAATCCTAAGTGCATACAGTTGTAGAGGTTGTGGCTTTTTTCAGATCCCCAGAACAAGTGGCTATAAATTGGCAGAAGAGCCCACTGCTCCAATTCCAGGCTCTCTCCACCTCCCTCTCCATGATCAAGGTGATCTTCATTGGCAGTTGTAGGACAAAACATCTGGAGGGCCAAAGGTTCCTGAAATGAATGGGGGCAGGCATCCATTAAAGTGTCGGTTTGAAAAATGGGTACAGAAATGCATGCAGATAACAATGCTCCCACCTTCAATCAAAAAAGTGGTGTAGAATTTGCCCTGAATAAACACGGAGGTGCCAAAAGGAAGACTTAGGCAATGTGGTTTCCCATTGCTAGGGATACCAAAAAGCCCTTCTTTCCACCAGGCAGCAAAACCAGGTTTCTCATTGTGTAAACTGGGAAGGTACCACCGAAGACTCAGGCTTGTCACCATTAAATGTGTGAAATAATCCTTAGTGCTTGGAATAATGCGAGGTAGGATGCAGCTGCAAATCATGAATGAAAATAGCTTCTTTTTATTTCCTTCTTAATATACAGATATGCATGTACAGATATACATCTGTGCAGGGGTATGCATTATCATATGTACCTTAGTATGATGTATATATGCATGTGTATGGCCTTATTTGAGTAAGAGAGAGAAAAAGAGATATGATGTTTGTGTTCTTTTCAACTGATGGGAAAGACCAGGGAAATCTTTATTTTTCTTGTTTTGCATTTAGGGATGGAGGGAAAAAGAGAGAGGAGGGAAGAGGGAGGGAGGAAGGAAGAGAGAGAAAAATAAAGCCTGCAATAAAAGATGGCAAGGTGATAAATTAGCGCTCTCAACTGAAATTGATTACCTTGTGTTCCCATTCAGTTCATATGGCAGCAACACAGATGCTCTGAAGCACCTTAATGACACATTGGAGAAAACCCATCAGGTTGGCCCTATGGAACACTTTTCTACTTCCTCCTCTCTGTTGTTGCACAAAAGAGAAACCAATAGCCCCTTTTCCCTTTTTACCTTGGTGAAAGTTGGATCCATTTGCAGGTAATCCCGTTGCGTTTTTAGTTTAGCAGCTCAGGAATGGTTCAAGCAGTACCACGGACAGCCACACTTTAATCCCTAGTGGGACACCGTCTGACAAAACAGTCCAGACTTTATACCAGATATTGAAGATGATTTCCTTTACCTTAAAGCGTAGGAGTTACACTGAACATGAAATATGGCCCCTTTAAGTGGGAGGAAGATGTCCTGCTGAGATCTAAGCAGAATATTATGAATGAAAGAGAAATCTCACTCAGAGCACCAAAGGAAACCTTTTAGAATCTGACCTTTTTGAGTCTAGTGTTTGGAAGCAAAGTTAAGGGCCAAACAATATAATGTTGTTGGAATGTGTGTGTGTGCGTGTGAATTCACATCGACCAAGGTTCTTAAAATTAAATCATACTGTTTGTGATCAGGAAGAACAGAAACAGAAAATGGCTATTTCTTCATGTATCCTAGCCAACACAGCATCTGACAGTGCTTTTTGGACTGTTCTTGGATCTGTAGTTTTTGAAAAAAGGACAATTTCTCACCTCAGTGTAAGAATATTAAACAAATGCCATATCTATATTCTTTCCATTGAAAAGAACCTGCTGTACTCTTTGACTCCAACTCTTCCAAATTATGTGCCAGTAAAAACGCATGAAAAATGGCGTCCCTCTGGAAAAAAAATGTCTAAGCACACTTCAGCCAATGAGAAAAACGGGCATAAAATGATGTCCGTCGGGAAAATGTGTACAACAGGTGTACAGCAGGAAAATTGTATGCCAAAAGATGCACATTTTCATGCAGGAAAGCAAAGCCATGTCTCATATCTGCATGGGGAACAAGGATGAGAAGAAAGTGCAGGTTAGACTCAGAGACACACAAGTTATTTGAGATTAAGAGATTTTCATATCCTAGTATGTTGTTGTTGTTGTTGTTTAGTCATGAAGTTGTGTCTGACTCTTTGTGACCCCATGGACCAGAGCACGCCAGGCCCTCCTGTCTTCCACTGCCTCCTGGAGTTGGGTCAAATTCATGTTCGCCTCTTCGGTGACGCTGTCCAACCATCTTGTCCTCTGTCTGTGCTCCTCTACAATGTCTTATTCCAATTCTCCACTATGGTGTGAAGATGAATCTGGATTCTCTAAGACTATGCTAATGAAACAGAAGTTCTGCAATTACTTATTACCAAACCAGGGAGAGGTTGCGAGGAATTGTACAGCCAGGCCATTCATCATCCACATTTAGCTAAATGTGGAGAAGACTGTCACCATAATTAGCTACCATGGTTGGGCTGATCACTGGCATTAAGATAACCAAGGCAGTGTAAAACAGTTTAGTTTGGGTCAATGAAAATGGGACTACTAAGAGTGATGAACCAACAGACCTTAAGTATATTTAAAATTTATTCAAAGTCATCCTCGTCACCTGCTACAGATATGTTTATCTGTAGGAGGTGATGCGGATGGAAAATGCAGTCCAGTGGACAAGAATCAATGGTTCAAAATTGAGGTAAGTTTGTATTTTGGTTTAGTCAAATATCAAAAGAAGTAGACAACTGCTATGTTTCTCAGGAGCTGTCCATTCTTAGAGATGGAAGAATCTCCCAGTTGTTCTTCTTCTTACATTTGAATGTTTAAAAGCTCAAATATGAAGAAAAGTTCAGATTCTGTGGAATTTTCTTTTTAATAGACTTCTCCACCCACTACTATCTCCAGCCCTTTATCATTGCCAGCTCTGTTATTAGAAAGTAGTTAGATAACTTGAAACAAAAGGAAGACTTGATAATAGTATGTACTAGCAGAAAAACAGTAGGTAGGTAGGGAGGTAGGTATAGTCGTGCCCCGCTTAACGATTACCCTGCGTTACGACAAATCTGCTTCACGACGATGTTTTTGCGATTGCAATCGCAAAGCGATGGTCTAAATGGGTTTTTTTCGCTTTGCGAAGATCGGTTCCCTGCTTCGGGAACCGATTCTTCGCATTACGACGATCAAAACAGCTGATCGTTGGGTTTTCAAAATGGCTGCCGGGTGCTCAAAATGGCTCCCCGCTGTGCTTAGGGACGGATTCCTCACTATATAGGCACCGAAAATGCCTGCCATATGGAGGATCTTCGCTGGACGGTAAGTTTTTAGCCCATTGGAACACATTAACCAGGTTTTAATGCGTTACAATGTGTTTTTTAATTTCGCTTTACGACATTTTCGCTCTACAGTAATTTCGCTGGGACGAATTAACGTCATTAAGTGAGGCACCACTGTATGTTTAAAGGACATGTCATGTCCTACAATCCCTTTATAGGGTATGTTTTGCAATTTTGGTTTGATTTTGTTCAGAGTATTAGGGCTTTGGGGGTGTTTGGAGGGGGCTGCACCAGAGCTTGGGAGGTTCATGTTTCCCATAGGCCTCATTTGCCCATCTTTGTCTTGAACAAATCTCTATATCTTTATTACCATCACCTCCCCAATATCTGATCATCTGCTCAGCTTTTCTTCCTACCTACACTTTTGCTTTCTAGTCCTCTGTCTGCAGGTGTTTTGGCTTTCCCTGAATCCTAACGCCTGTTCCATACCTTCCTCCTCACTGAATTCATTCCAAACCTAATGCTTAATTACACTTCCACATCACAGGAAACGTACCACGTGAGGATATTAATTCCAGTCCTCCAGGGCTTGCTAGCATAAAGCAAAGGTGGTCTACCACAGCTCAACTGTGATCTTCCAACACATCCATCAGTGTAACATGGATCTCATCTGCTTGGTGGCTGGAGTGACCGCAGAGGAAATCTCAGAGTGTGGAGTGCTGGGGGGGCTGATGTTTCAAAGGAGAAAGTTTGGTTCAAAGCAACCATCTAATTTAGGTAAATGAGGGGAAGGACAGACTTTAATACAGGCGACACTCTAAGCAACTCTCTGGTTGAGGTGGTTTCCTCCCATTTTCCCCATATTGTGCTGCAAAATAATAAATTATTTGAATTGTTCTATTATCTGTCCTTAACTGAAACGTACCATGCCTGTCCTGGCTCTTCAAAAAGCTTGTTAATATGCAATCCCCCAGTACAACTCCTAAGTTTTTAAAGGTCAGCGATGTTTTATTCATAAAGGGTGGTTTTCTGGAAGGAAAAAAAGGTTACAGAGTCATGTAATGCCATATTCCAATGGTGATGCCGCTTCAAAAGTGATTTTAAAAGTGAATTTTCCCATGGTATATATGGAGGAGGGGGGGAAGCAGAGTAAGGGAGCGGTACAGAGGGGAAGAACAAGACATAATAGAAGTACAAAACCATCCACCAATGGGAACAAAAAATGTGGAAAAGCATGAGGATAGATAATACCCAAACATCTCGATCAAGCAAATATCAGGTTTCCAAATAAATATTATAGGGTCTCATCGCCCATACATTTTTCTAGGTGTCCGCCTAATATTAACATATATCCCCATAATACATTGTTTGAATGTGACAAATGAATAGAATTATTTTTCATGAAGCCTTTATCAAAATTGAAAGAATGGCCCTCGTATCAACCTTATGAATGAGCAATCTTCCAAATGTCCTGTCCTCAAGTGCCTTGCTGAGCTCTTGAGTGTGATGATATTGCAGGAGAATGGGACTTGTAGTCAATGAGAAAGAACGAAAATTGTGTCTGTTAGGTTTTAAAAGTGAAATGAAGACACGGGAATGTGAGAAAGGCAGAGAGGCTGTTTTTCTTAATTTACAGCCAGCCTGGTACAGCGTGAAACCAATGAGGGTGCAACGACGGAGAGGCCCAGAGTGCACAGACCCGACAAATTCCTAATTGGAATGGAGATAAAACACCTGTATCTTCATGAGAATTATGGGTGGAACGGACAGTTACGCCTCTTGGACTTGATTGCTTTATGGTCAAGAAGAAGGAGGTCCGAGTAATGTCGAAAATGGATGATGGGTTATATGGGAGAGGTTCGATTCCATGATGATGGAGAGAGAGAGAACTTGATGGTCTGAGCATGTGGCTTGAAGGAGAAAGAATGTAAGTAAAGAGAAAGAAGGAGGTGGGACTAGCCCACCTCACCCCAGTTTAGTGTCTGTTATTTTTAATGGGAATTAGTTGTTGTATTTAACTGTGTGTTCTCTTGAATATGTTCTTTATGCTATGCTTGAGCAAAAACAAACTGTTTCTGTGAAACTATATATTTTCTTAATAAAAAATTAATCGTAAAAATCTTCAACAAGGATTGTCTCTTGGACTCAGCAGGGTTTGGCTAAATCCAGAGGTGGTAACGGCCATTGACTAGCTACCAGAGAAATCCTAATTAACTGAGCTGTTGTGAGTTCTAAGGAACTTCATAGCCCATTTGTCTGTACTTGCAAAGTACTGGGTAAAAGTAAAGTGTTCTTTTAAGGTCAGGCTTATTCTAGGTGCAAAGGCTACGTACTGCTGGAGGTTGAGGACTTGCCCAAGCATAAAGGTGTTAGATTTGTGGCTGATAGATTCCCTGACTGAATGATCCATGCTCCTTAGGGAGAGTCGGCCCTGACGTTGTGAACCCAAGCCTGTTGTGGCTTAGTTTGTAGAGTTACAGCACTATGACATCACAAGGTACAGTATGAAATCCTTGTTTGGTTGACCTCCCTAAAAATGGAGTAAAATATAGAGGAAGAGAAGCTGTAAAGAGTAGCTAACAACAACCAAAAAAACAGAACTGAGGGTTTATTTGACGATGTGTAAGGGAGTTCCAAAGTCCAGGAGCAGCAACAGAGAAGGCCTTCTCCTGTGTACTTACCAAATGCACTCGTGAAGGGGGTGGGATCAAGCGAAAGGCCTCTCCTGATGATCTTAACACCCGGGCAGGCTCATATGTAGACTTTGCCCAGAAAAAAAAAATTAATGGTTTTGCCTAGGAGTGGGGAATCTAGCAGGGATTTTTTCTCACTGAGTTGAGAAAGTCTAAATCAATGAAAATTAAAGAAAGCTATTTATTATATTGAAGATGTTTGTGCATTTTTATGCTGTCAAGTTGGAACTGACAGGGCTCTCAAGGTAAGTGAGATATTTAAGGAGTGGTTTTTACCAGTTCCATGTGAGTTTCCATGTGAGTTTCCATAGCTGAGCGAGTGATTTGAACCCTGGTCTCCAGACTCCTAGTTTGTCACTCTATCCACTATACCACATTGATCCAAATATTTAAGAATCAGGCACTTCTACCCATGGGCTTGCATGGATGAATCTGTCTGGGTTGATTTCCCCCCCTCCAACATCAGACTCCTTTCATTCTGAAGTTCTTTCCAATGTGAATGTGAAGAAAATTGTGATCTTTTATAAATTTGTTTTAAAAAAATTAGTTGAGATGGAATTCTCATCACCTCACATTCTGGGACCTCTTGGTACAATAGATCTGAGCAGCTCACCACATCAGGGAAAGCTCAACGTTTCCTCATTCTACTTCTGTGCCAACTCTCTTGTCAGTCGGTGCCCCAGAGACTTGGCAAGCCACACATTTTATCGCACAACAAAGCCCAGCAGAACTTTGGGTTCATCAGAAAAGGCAGTGTCCACTTTGTAGTCTGAACACAAAACCTTGCCCCAGGAAAGATGGGAGGGTGAGAGCTTCTAACTGTAATGAAGAAGCTTGCTTTAATGCTCATCACAGCCACTGGCAATCTCAAACCCTCCTCAGCAAATATTTCTTTCTAGAAAAAAAGGATTGGCCAATTTATAAAAGAATAATGCCCAATCTGACATGACAGATGGCTTCAGCAAGAGTGCCAAATTCACCAAGGTTAGAAGAGGGGAGAAGTGCCCCGCCTGCCCCCAAGCTTTGGAACAAAGACAATTGATGGAGTGAAACCACTTTTCTTAGGAACCCAAGTCTGGCTGCTCTTGCTTATTCAGTCCTAGGCTGTATTCAGAACTAAAAGCTCCTTCCTTGTTGACCTGTAGTTCCTGCCTCATTATTAGCATTTGATTCAATTTTGGGCAACGTGACTTTGCATCCATAAGTGAAGGACAAATCTCTTGGACTTTCCCACATGGATCAGGTCTTTGGTGGTTATTAAATTATCAAAGCAACTGTTTGTCCTACTTTTGGAGCTTAAGTTGGCTTACTAAACAAATTTTGATGTAAATAAGCCTGTTGGAGTGTGCATTCATTAGGAACGTTTAACCGCAACCATGTTTTCCCCAGCAAGATAAATGTTCTGGGAGAGGTCTTTCAACATCTGGTCCTCTTTGTGAAACATGCAGTGGAACATACACACAGAGACACAAAGGTGAAAGTCAAAGGCAGTTGTTAAGAAAAAGGCTTTTGCAGGTGAGGGGGGAAATGTATCTTTTGCTGAAGTTGTTATGTGTCGTCAAGTCAGAACTAACTGGTACGGACCCTAATACGGCTTTCAAGGTAAGTGAGATCTTTAAGATGTGGTTTTATCAGTTCCACTCCCCCAATCACTTTCCATGGCTAAGTGGGGATTTGAACCCTGGTCTCCAGAGTCCAAGTCTATCACTCTACCCACTACGCTACACTGGGAACCCAGATTGGCTATCAAATCAGTGAGACCAAAGAAAGTGCCGAAAAAATTTCTATGCAATCTGACGAGCCCTTCCAAATCTTCTCCATCTTCAGCTTTTATTCTCCAAACTCCATTATGATCTCAAACCCATGGAGATCGTGTCAGAGTGGAATGAGGTCTAAGTGTCCTTCCCTGATTTTGTCAGGTTTCTTGTTACGTAACAAGTTGTGCAACGGATCTCACAATCAGAACAAGAATGAGTAAGTGATGAGGGACTCACTGGAGTACTTCACTTGCTTTAGTCAACAAGATCCTGGCCCATTAAATCAATAGAGCTTACACAAGGTCAACCACTTGACTTACCACACATAAGTCGATTCAATCAGATTACTCCAGTTAGGGCTAGCAATTGGATCTTGAAGTGGATTTTGAAGCTGATCTCCCTTGTTCCCACGTTGAAAACAGATGAGAGTGTCAACTGTTCCTCTCTCCCTGGCTTCCCTCTCTTCCTGGAGCATAGCTGAACTCATAGCAGCCACTAGAAGTGGAGTTTTCCAGCAACATGCTCTCTCTCTCTCTCTTTGGTTGCAAGAAGTATTTTGTAGTGGGCTGAACGTCAGTGGTCAGTAATTTAAGACCCAGTAACTTTCTTCAAGTCCAGCTCCTAGTCGAAATGAACATTGCTAGACCAGGTTTGTTGGCATGCATCTGTTCACTACCTCTGTTTTTAAACGTCTTCCAGGCAGATACAGGAAAAAGGCAGGTCTGTATTGTTGAGTGTGTCAAGCCAACAACAGCTGGCAACCTGCTTTTTGCACACTCCTCCCTTAGAGACAGAGCTATGGGGTTCATTACAAGGAGCACACATGCTTCAGAATTAATCACTCTGCTAGGGATTCTGGAATAAACTTTGATCAACTGTAGCAAAAAGACCCAAGTAAGGGATCCAGGCATCTCTCTCTCTCTCCACCCTCCGAACACTCTTAGAAGTTGGCAAGGAACTCTTGAATGATCCTTCAGCCGCAAGATCTTTGCAGTTCTGCTCTGATCTCAGAAAGTTTCTTTTTTTTTTTTTTTAGAAGACAAACTCCAGTTTCTTTCATCCAGCATGGTCATTGGCAATGCTGACGGGTGAATTCTGAAAGTTACCCAACAAAATAAATTGTACACATGCTGATACACACATCTTTTTATTTGAGATCCACTCTTCCAGTTGTGCAGTCAGCAAAAATCAGTCTGATTGAATTTATTCAAGTATTTTTAAGCTCGATTGTTGCAGGTCGTCTTTGGTTACACTGCCAAATAAGAGGGGGGGGGGAGAATAAATTGTTAAGACATGGTGTGTTTTGACCTCCCCAGTGGCATATTCTTCATGCTTACATCTTCTCATTCCCCATTGGCCTTGTCTCACTGCTTAATCAGCAAAGCACAAAGGGCTTGGCCTGGGGTTGGAAAGGTGATGGAAGAGAATGGAAAGCTGTCTCCAACCATAGTCAGTACAATGCCTCCTCCGCCTTAAAGAAATAATTCTTCTGCGTGGGCAAGGCTGAAATCTGTGACTAAGAGTGGTTGAAGCTAAAATGCATTTTTTTTTCTGCCAGAGTAAGAACTGGCCAGCCTTTCAAGGAAATATCTAGTGAATGCGCCTCTATCTTGATTGGCCACAACATAGACGTGCAAGTCAAATGACAATATTTAATTGACAAGGCAGTGTCTCCTGACAGTTGTTGTTGTTTAGTCATTAAGTCATGTCCGACTCTTCATGACCCCATGGACCAGAGCAGGCCAGGCCCTCCTGTCTTCCACTGCCTCCCAGAGTTGGTCAAATTCATGTTGGTTGCTTCAATGACACTGTACCTCCATCTCATCCTCTGTGGCCCCCTTCTCCTCTTGTCTTCACACTTTCCCAACATCAGGGTCTTTTCCACGGAGTCTTCTCTTCTCATGAGATGGCCAAAGTATTGGAGCCTCAGCTTCAGGATCTGTCCTTCCAGTGAGCACTCAGGGTTGATTTCCTTCAAAATGGAGAGGTTTGTTCTCCTTGCAGTCCAGGGGACTCTCAAGAGTCTCCTCCAGCACCACAATTCAAAAGTAGTGGCTCATAAATGCTTGAAGACCAAACAAGACCCCCCCCCCCTTATAATGGGCGATCTAGGCCATGGATGTGATTCTGTCTACAATTAGATGCCTATGTTTTTAAGGATTCTGTTCAATAGTCCAAATTAAAGTTGTTAGATGTTAAGACTGCAACTTGAAACTGGACTGTTCTTAGATCTGTTCCTAAGTGTCTGCAGATCCTGAAAGCTATCTTCCATATCAGTGTTAGTGAGATTTGGTTCTGATTAAGGTGGGCAGATCCATCACATTAATTTTCATGGATTTCTGTGCATTTTTTATACACATGTCTGGAAGTTGTGGACCAGAGAGAGCCATTGTGGTTGCTATTTGTGTAGGTCTGTATGACAAGGAATGGGGTATCTTGGATCACAAATATCATAATTCTCCACTCTGGGATTTCTGCCTAGTTTCCTGGGACCTGGCAAACACCTCAGTGTGATTTGCCTGGGAGAAAGATTTTTAGAGTTAACTAGGCCTAGTTCCACCCAACTGTCCTACTCAGAAAGAAATTGAGCAGCCAGAATCAGGGTAAGAACAGGATGCAGGGGAAGAGCCAGGCCTAGCTAAGCCACAAAGCTTTCTGATTTAAGCCCTTCTCCCAGATGCATCGTACTTAGGTGTTTGTAAGATGTCTGCAAAGTAGGTAGATCTCCCAGAATGAAGGTTTATGGATGTGGTCCAGAAAAATCTAAAAATCCTTTCCCAGTGAAGAATCCCTATCATCTTAGATTTCAAAAATCAGACAAAAAGTCTGATCCAATCAATACACAAACATTGGCGAATTTGTAAAAGGAGCATGTCAATTTTTGCAGCAAACAAACTTCACCTAAAAATGCAAAGGGGCATTTCGGCCGACCATTGGTCTAGTCCAACCTTGCCTTGTATAACACTTTCCAGTTGTGTTAAGCTACCATTCCCATCATGCCTGGAAAATTGGCCAATGGTTGGGGAGGTTAGGATACATTATACAACGAATCTTGAAGTCCCGTGGTTGGCGAAAAGGTGGTCTTAGCAGGCTATTACTCTACATTCAGAATAATTGCTTATTTTACGCATCAATCTTACAAGCGGTTCTGCCTAAATAAATTATCAGAATACACAGAGAGGGAAACACACACACACACACACACAGAGAGAGGTATTACATGTCAACCAGTGACTGGGAAATATGCCTTTTTAGTTCCCTGTTCACCCTTCTCCTGTCACCCCCATTTTGCTGCGCCATCTGATGACTCCGAGGGTCATGTCCCTGGCAAGTTCATTTCTGGGCCAAGTCTGCCAAATTATATGATGGGAATTAATGTCCACTTGAGCTTCCAGCAGCCAAACCTGATTTAAGCTCTTAGGTTGAACTTGTCTACGATTTCCTTAGCCCAAACCCTTTCATGCAGATGCAGGGGGTCACATGCTAGACTGTTGCTTAAAATAAACACTTCTGAATGTAGAATTATAGACTGCCAGGACCACCTTTTCCTAAGATTTGTATACCTCTAGATTGTATTATATTATATACATACAGTATGCCATGCATACATGATGTCTATGTATCTATATATCTACATATTTTTTGTTGTTTAGTTAAGTTGTGTCCGACTCTTCGTGACCCCATGGACCAGAGCACGCCAGGCCCTCCTGTCTTCCACTGCCTCCCGTAGTTGTGTCAAATTCATGTTGGTCACTTCGATGACACTGTCCATCCATCTCATCCTCTGTCATCCCCTTCTCCTCCTGCCTTCACACTTTCCCAACATCAGGGTCTTTTCCAAGGAGTCTTCTCTTCTCATGAGATGGCCAAAATACTGGAGCCTCAGCTTCAGGATCTCTCCTTCCATTGAACATCTATATATTTATATATCTATAAATGGCTTGGGTCAAGCAATCTCGGAGACCTGTCTTCCTTTATGAGCTTGCCCAAGTGTTAAAATAGTCAGGGAAGGGCTTTCTCTCAGTCCCATCATCCTCAGATGTTCACTTGGTGGGGACATCAGAGAGGGTCTTCTCTGTCTCTGCTCCCAGATTCTGGAAACTCCCTTCCACTGGAGGCCATGCAGTCTTTGCTGTCCTTCGACAAGCAGGCAAAAACTTTTCTTTTCAACCAAGTTCTCCCTTAACGACTGACTGCCTGAATGCAATATTTTTAAACGGAGGGTTGTGCCTTACTGCCTTGCTTATGTTTTTCAGTATTGTATCCATTTGATCCTTTTTATTCTTTGTATACTCACTTTTGTTCGCTTGAATGTTGTCTTTTAATGATGTAAGCTACCTTGGGTCCTTTTAAAGGGGAAAGTTTTTTAAATTCATTCATTCATTCATTCATTCATTCAATCAATCAATCAATCAATCATTCAATCATTCAATCAATCAATCAATCAATCAATCAATCAATCAATCAATTACAATGTTCACCACTCAGTCCTTTAAAACAGTGTTGAATCTCAGGTACATAAGTCATTGCCAACGGTTTAATTACTAAGATACTGAGCAGCGTAAAATTATTTCTGTCCTCTGCTCTCCCGACACACACACACACACACACACACACACACACACACACCAGATGCAGTCTGCGGCTTGTCCTTTAAATATATTTCTCAGAATTGTAAACCTGGAAAAGGTATAAAATAAAGGAGATTGAGATGGATTAGGTTAATTAATGGTTAGGAACTGGCCTTTCACCTCGACAATTGTAGACAAGTTCAGCCTAAGAGCTTAAATCAGGTTTGGCTGCTGGAAGCTCAAGTGGACATTAATTCCCATCATATAATTTGGCAGACTTGGCCCAGAAATGAACTTGCCAGGGACATGACCCTCGGAGTCATCAGATGGGGTAGCAAAATGGGGTGACAGGAGAAGGGTGAACAGGGAACTAAAAAGGCATATTTCCCAGCCAGTCTCTGAAAGTCATTGGTCAAATACTTTGGGCATCTCTCTCTCTCTCTCTCTCTCTCTCCCTCACACATACACATACACACACCACAAAATCCATAATGTTATTCAAAGTAATTATACCTGGCATTCATCAGGCACTACAATTGTGTTCAGGAATGGCACAAGAGAAAAAATCTCCCATCTTTAAAGCCCTGACTGTTCCTTGTGGTGATGTCTCACTGTCTCGCCAAGATTTTGTTTTGTTTTGATTTAATTCATTTCTTTAAAAATATTAAAATTATTTATTCATCTCTTACACCTACACCCTCACAATTCCAGTACAAACTGGTGCTCAGGGCACAGTGCAATCTTACTTTAAAAAACTTTCTAACCAAGTCATGCCCCATTTTAATCATAAAATCGGAAAACCAAGTTAAAAATTGCACCGTAAAAACGATTAAAATCAACTAAATATGCAGGAAATCAACCCTGAGTGCTCACTGGAAGGACAGATCCTGAAGCTGAGGCTCCAATACTTTGGCCATCTCATGAGAAGAGAAGACTCCCTGGAAAAGACCCTGATGTTGGGAAAGTGTGAAGGCAGGAGGAGAAGGGGACGACAGAGGATAAGACGGTTGGACAGGGTCACCAAAGTGACAAACATGAATTTGACCCAACTCCGGGAGGCAGTGGAAGACAGGAGGGCCAGGCGTGCTCTGGTCCATGGGGTCACAAAGAGTTGGACACAACTAAACGACTAAACAACAAAAACAAAAAACAAAACACAAATACATACACATACACAGCAGAAAAAGTTAGTTCTTAGAGGTATGTGCTTGAATTCCTATGTTAGGTCTGAATTTGGTTTGTGACCTGTTTTGGTTTTTCTTTTTCTCGAGAGGTTGCTCCTTTTTAAGACCTCTGTGGCAAATGGCTACAGGGTGGTCCATTCCACATGAGAAACGGTTGTGTCTTTTGAGTCTTGCCAGTCAAAATGGGAGGATTTTTTTCATTTTGTTTTTATACACCAACCCATCATGCCAGAGCACTCTCTGGGCAGTTTCCAACATAATTATTCAAGCAACATTTTATCCCCACCCCCACTCAATGGACACTTATTGTGACCTTGGAAAGATGGAAAGCTGAGTCAACCTTGCGCTGGCTACCTGAACCCATTGGAATTCAATGCAAGGGTGTTGGTTTTTTTATAAAAAACCTGTAAGCTACCGTATTTTTCCATGTATAAGACTATACTTTTGTCTAAAGTCTTTAGACTAAAAATTGAGGGTCATCTTGTACACGGAAGTAAGCTAAGAGAGAGCAAAAACAAGTGGAGGAGAAAGCAGGGATCAAAGCGATCCTGCAGCACTTTGATCCCTTTCCCCCTACACTTGCTAAGCCCCACTTAGATTTCTTAATTTTGGATTAGAAAAGTGGGGGCTGTCTTATACATGGGGGCGTCTTATACACAGAAAAATATGGTAATGTGGCTGCAAGGTGTGCAAATCTCTTAGGTTCAACTGCATTCAACTTTCATGTTATTACCCTCCCCTTCCCCCCCCCCCCCCCCATTTTATGCATTCTTGTTATTCCCTGACATGAGATATATTTCTCACATTTGTTTTCACAAGGAGTTTTGGGATGTGTGGAAAATGCTACTTTTGTTGAAGTAGAGTTCAAAACTGTTTTCAGTTCCTAGTATGGCATGGATCTTAACAGTGGGTAAGATCAAGGTTCCCAGGTAAAATCCCACTGAAGTTTTTCTTTGTTACACTCAAGTCATTGCCGCATCTTCTTATGCAAGGTGTACCAACCTGTGACATGTATTTTCCTAGTGCCCAATATGCACATAACCAGCCACAGGTGGAGGGACATTAAGACAATGAAACAGGGAGCCATCTGCCTGTCCCTTCACTTTCTCTCTTGATGTGCCACTTGACCCCGAGTGACAAATGGCAACAGAAGCAGAATTCTCCACCCAGTGACCCAAGGTCAGACCTATGAACTTGCCTGTAGGCTACAATGCATGGAGCTTCAAAGACTGGTCATTCAATCAGTGTCCTTGTTGGGAGCCCAACTGATAGGAATCAACAAGCTGTGAGCATGAGAAAATGACAGGCCCTTATGTTCCAGGCGATGTCACAGCCACCTCACTTCCAGGCTTACAGTTTCAGTTGGAGGATGGCTTTTGCTTCATTAATTTGTCGGCAGTTCTAGGAGCTGGCTGTAGCAGGGGGCAGGGGAGAGATTAAGATATTATGGACAATGTTTGATGCCACTTATTTGTGAGTCATTGACTCACACCCTAACAAGCAAGCAAACGTACAAACTGGTGATTTGGTTTGTGATACTAACATTGAAAATGATTAGAGATTATTACTTCTCCTTATGCCCCACACCTCCATGAGACAGTTTGTTTATCCGGCTGTCCTTGTATATGAGCACAGAAAGAGGTGCCAGAGCTATCCTGTGCCCTTCAATAACACTCCAACTCAATTCTTGTTTACATCCATGAAGGTATCTAATAGGGCCATGCTTTGGTTTTGGAAATCATTCGGAGTTCAAAACAAAGCAAGGCTGTTTGTCAGTTTTGAACTGATCTGAAGAGAAGCAAAAAAAGTCCCAGGCATTGCTTGAATTGAATCATGGGCTCTGAAATATAAAATATTGTTTTGGTGCTTCATGAGTTTTAGAAGCTGATTATTTTAAAAAAGCTCTTACTGGGAAAACTAAAATAATGCTGGATTGGAAGAACCAGGAAGGACAAAGTAGGAAACTGGCAGCTCTAATGCCAGTGAAAAACCCAAATTCTACTAGAAATGACAACCAGACACCTCCTGTAGGGCTGGGGGGGGTGAGGTGGGGGAACTCACTGTCCCTGTGATCAGCAGCAACACTTGCAAGAGAAACATGTTCAAAAGAATAGAGAGATTTCTCTTTACCTCCTTTTAATTTTCAGATGTATGGTGAGTGTGCTTTGGGGTGGGTTTTTTCCTTTCTTTTAGGTATCTGCAGATCTCATTCCAATTGAAAGTGTGAGTGTGTGAAATGTGTGTCATCATGTAGGATTTCAGAGGTGAATGTAAAATTAATGTTAGGAAAAGAACCTAAGCTATCTCCATTCTGTATTTTGGCTTTTTTTTGGGGGGGGGGACAGCATTTTGCCTATTTTGTTTTTCATGACATGTGTCAGCATTCCAGACTGGGAGGGTGGCAGACATGATGCAAGATAGTGTTCAGGTACTCTAACCAAAGGAAGCAAAGCTCATATCTTGGGCATTCCTTCTCCCTTCAGCATGCATTTTATTGAATAAGTTGCAGAACTTTCAGAGGCAGAAGATGGGATAGAAGGAAGAAGGAAAGGAACAAAGGAAGGAAATAAGTGGAATCAGCAGTGTTGAATGGCATTGAATATCATCCCCCATTCTAGGTCAAATACCTGTATCTTCCCCATGTTTGTGTTTTTTCACTATTTGGACATATATATATGAGCTTTTTGGCTAGGCTATTTGGCTAGGCTATTTTCACTATTTGGCTCATGTATATGAGCTTTGATTGGCTAGGCTATTTGTCCAAATAGTAAATATATATAAAATGAGGACCTTCTCCCACAGACATGTGCACATACAATCCCAGTAGTATAGAATTTTGTTAATTATTTTGTAAACTAACTAAGGTAGATAAGACAGAAAAAAAAAGAAAGTTTCAGAAGATGAATCTAGCCATGATGACTAGAAAGGAATATGAACAGGAAAGCCGGTGGTTTCTGATGGTTCATGATTTGTGGCTACCCATGAACCACGGACTATCATGAAACCCTCCACTCCAAAATAAAATAAAATCAACATTAAAAACAGTTTGCAGTTCATTTTTCGGGATTGGCCTGAAAATTTCAGACCAGCTTCTTTTCTTGCTTCCTAATAACCTGGATTTATTAGGTCTTCTTCCATCCAAATAGTAACCAGGCATGATAGCTTCCAAAATCACCCAAGTATCATGTGTTCCAGGAGATAGCGGGGTGGAAACCAAACCATGAACTGCCCTTGTGCACGTAGATTTCTGTAAGACAGCCTTGGCCCTTGTGTTCTTAATGATGCCTATGTTTTCAAAGAATGTAGTGCGGAGCTGAAAATATTCGTTTGATATGATTGTTTCACATTTTTTTGTGCTCAGGCTGTTTGAAAATGGGTGGTTTAAAAGGGGGAAAAAACATTTTTCTTGTTTGATTCTGAACAAATATTTTCACAGTTGTCCTTGAAACAGAGATTATATACCCTTAGCATCAGAGCACCTGTTGACATTTCTTCCTCCGCTTGTGTTTGTCTCCCTCTTTGAAAAACGGCAGAAATACTGAATGAATTCTCGAGGTGCAGGCGGGAGGAGAGGAATCCGTATGCAAAGAGGAGGCAAAACAAAGCAAGCTATCTGATTGGGGGGTTGGAGAGCAGGCTAAACTGATTCATTGACATCCGACCTTTCCACACCCTAGGGTTACTGCTGGATTAAATCACAACTGAAATAATCATAGAGGTTTTGCTTCAAAAATTAATGCTCCATTTGATTCAGTTTGACAGAAGTAGCACAAAGATGACAACGACCAAATTAAAGTGAGCTGGAGTGTCTGATGGTGCATCTGTTGATGGCACAATTGCATATATATTTTGCTTGCCTTAAGCCATCATATACCTGATTTTTGTTCTCATGACATAAGAAATTATTTATTTAAACAGAACTTGGCAAGGCAGCTGCTCGGGTGAGCGAGATAAAAATAATTCATAGGTTGATGTAGGATGCTATCAAGAGTTGTCCTCACTCTCTCTTTCTCTTTTTGCGTTCATGAGAGGGATCTGCAGATTTTGATTCTCATTAAATAATTTTTGCAAGGCAGACATAATTAAGTTTTTCCTACATTCCTTGTTCCTGTGGTTTAAGGAGTTGAACGCTGCAGATACTAAATCGTGCCAGCTTCATAGGCATCAAAATTGAGAACTCACAGGAAAATCGCAGCTGATGACACCTTCCAAGTGGATTGGGAGCCGGGTGACCATTCTATTCCCGGCGGGACTGGTGACATCACTATAACTCTCATTTCTAAGGTCAGATCAGAGGACAGAGCCCTGAATCATCTTCTTTTCCTCTTGCATATGATTGTACGTGAATTTTTTGCACTGCACAAGCAAAGTAAATCAGGTGAGGGGCAAGCAAAGACCAATTTGGTTGTTAGTTGATGATAAGGATTAGAGATGGGCACAAATCATCAGTTCGGCAGTTTGTGCCAGTTTGTTTAGTGGCCAGACAGGTGTCTGGCATTTCAAAACCCTACCTCCCCCAGCAGGCGCCCTGGCTTCTCCGTCCAGCCTCCTCCAGCAGCTGCCTCTGATTGGTCATCCACTGGAGGAGGTGGGGCTGGGAAGTACTTGGGAACACTTGTTCGGCCAACAAACAAACTGACCCAAACTGTCAAACTTGTCAATTTGTGCCCATCTCTAGTAAAGATGGAACTGATGCCTAAAGTGGGGTAATGGAGAGTGCGACCAACCAGGACTCTGAAAAACAGGCTTTGAATTCCCAGTTGGCCATCAAAACTCACTGGGGCAGTGGAACTGATAAAACCATTCCTTTAAAATCTTACTTCCCTTGAAAGCCCTATGAGGGTCACGTGAGTTGTTTCTGACTCAGCTGCACGTAACAACAAGGAGATAACATACTCTGTTAATTTTTCTTGTTCCTTGGGGGGAAAAGGTGATAGAAAGGGGCAACAGATGTAAGGTCTTTTGCCCCCATGCAAACCCAGGACATTTTTTTTCCAGCAACAGCATTCACACACACACACACACACACACACACACACAAACCGATAAAGCTGTTTTTGTGTCTGTGTATGAAAAGCTTGCATTTTGCAATTTAAAACATGTATTTTATGCAAACATGAGCTTTCTTTTTTCCTGTGCAAAATACAAGGGGCTTTTGTGCAGAATACAGTTTAATCACTCAAAATAATAATTTTAAAAAATACACCACTTTTCTGAGTCTTATGCAAAGAAGTGCCGAAACTTCAAAACTCTGCAGGGAAAAAAATCCCATTTGTGTTGTTCAGCAGTGAGGAAACTTACAAAATGAGTAAAAATTTGTATCCCTGGCTGTAAGCAGGAATGAAGAAGCTCTATAGGCTCACGAGCATGGGACTGGTTTATTTCTAAATGGGGTTGTTCAGAAGAAAGCAGAGCTGTGTCCTGATTTTGGCTGGAACGTTCACCCCCTGGCAGAAGCCTGTTCCATTGGTTGATCGCAGAGAGACTTGCTGACAGGCAACATGCTGCCCAAATTGCTCCATTCACAACAATCTGCTGGCAGAAAAAAACAAAAAAGAGATGAATGAGGCAGGAGAAGGGAGGAGCCAAGCCAGGTTAGACCCAAGGTTCTTCAGGCATAGGTAATTTACAGCATTACTAGGTTTAGAGAGGGAGGGCTGGATTTGGCACAGTTTTAGCACTGCAATTCATTCGGAATGGACATGAGCTGGGAGTAGCTTGTGCACCAGCTGCGAAATATTTGCAGAAATTAAAGGGGAGCCAAATACTTCCAATGCAACCATCAACTTCAGGCATGTGAATTTTGGATTGTTCTCACCACGGCTACTAAAACTCACCAGGAATGCCCCCATCTAGAATTTAGCCAAAAGAATATCCAAGCCCTCAACGGAGTTTTGACATACACACGTGTGCCTTGGCAAGTTTATCTGTGCTGACAACCATTATGCTTGCACAAGAAGGACATTGTTGCAGGTTTCTGACCTCCTTGGCAACTGCAAGGCATTAGAGGACTGGTAGACTAGATTTCGTTAATGGTGACTCTCAAAAAACTACCAGTCTACTAATGCCTTGAAGTTGCCTAATCCTTAGGGACTGGTGTGCACCCCTAGGCTGTTACCTAGATTGGTTTTCATCTAAATAATGGGTGTGGGACCTGTGGCTTCTAGAGTTTTATAATTTATTAGGAATAGCATACTATTTGAAGCAGAAGGGAAATTGTGTAAGGTTTCCCTCACTCCAACAGATGCCTCGGCATGTGATGGATCTTGCATCCATAGCAAGACTGGGTGTGCAACAATAAATATTCTCGCAGGAATATTTATGGAATCACCTTTCCATGATCAGGTAACACAAGAGACTGTAATGCCAGAAAACAAATCTGAAGATGCTTTGATCATATTTATGAAGAATGTTGAGACTGTAGAGAAGTCCTTATTTTGAAGAGATACTGAATGAATTTCTCACCTTTGTTGTTGTTGTTTAGTCGTTAAGTCATGTCCAACTCTTCGTGACCCCATGGACCAGAGCACGCCAGGCCCTCCTGTCTTCCACTGCCTCCCAGAGTTGGGTCAAATTCATGTTGGTCACTTCGATGACACTGTCCAACCATCGCATCCTCTGTCGTCCCCTTCTCCTCTTGCCATCACACTTTCGCAACATCGGGGGCTTTTCCAGGGAGTCTTCTCATGAGATGAATTTCTCACCTATTTCACCTCAAATGTGCCTCATATTTCCAGATGTTTTTGTGAGGATTCCAAAGAGTTTGACAAAGACATACTTTAAAGTTTTTTTGACTGATGTTTATAAGCAATAAGAAGGACTGAGAACTCTTAAACATTGCGTTCACATTTATTTAAGCCTCATGGGGTGTGTGTGATCCACACATATTGAAGAGAGCATGCTAGGGCCACCTCTTCTGTCAGTGCTTTCCACATACGAAGCTAACATGGAAGGGCTGATGTAAGCATATTGCTTTTCCACATGAGCCTGAACTTCTCCAAGATGAGGGTTCTGTGGGTCAACTGGAGAGGCAACCCAGGTAGATGTCTCCCCTACTTAGATAGTCAATACTGGATGGGGAAAATGATGACAAAGGGGTCCCCTTCTATAAAACCCCTCCAACTCATCTAGAGGACACATCCTTCCATTTTAACCAAATAGGGCTCTCATCATCTCACGAGAAACCACGACATGTTTCCAGGCTGCTAAAAGTCGAAGAGTTGCTGCCATATCTCTTCTGACGAGCAGGAAATGCCTTGTATAACTGGGGAGTTTCATTCCTGAGAGCTGACATTTATTGGTTGCTTTTTTTGTGCTTGCTGTGGTGTAACCACGTTAGAAATGACCAAGGAACCAAATGCTGGATGGTTTCCCAAAAAGAGGAGGTTTTCCCTGTGAGCTCTTAAAAAGCGTTTGTGACTTTCCTCACCAGTACTGAAGGGCGATGAGAACAAGAGGTTTTTTCTCATGGCATTTCTGCAAACCTCTGGAAGAGAACCAAATGTGTAAGTAATTTGGAGATAACAAACACAGACTCACAAAATGGGCAAAAAAAAAAAAAATTAAACTGAACCAACGATTTGAATGCAGAAGACAGTGGGGGTCTCTTCAGGGTGGTCAGGTATTCTACCAAGGATAGCTCTATGTTTAAAGGGCTTTACGAGCTAAGTCCAGTTTAAAGTGCTCTAAGAAGCCTTAACTGCAGGATTCTCAATGTTTCCCATAAACAATGAGCAGCCGGTCTGCAGACTGACCCAGAAGAGTCTCCCCACTATGGAAGGATGCTTTTTAATTCATAGTAATGGTTTCTAACTGTACATGCCACACTGTATGGTGGCAGCTGGAAAGCAGGAAGGCAGGTCCAGCTTCTGTAACCAAAGAATCAATTATCCCGATTCGATTTTCTCTGCCCAGACTACGGGGGTGATGATGAGTGTATCTACATTACACAGTTATTGTAATTCAGTAATGGTTTTCAATCTGTATTATGGCATTCTGGGATTTGTAGTTTGGTGGGATACTCAAAACTCTTCTAGCACAGAGTTCTAAGCCCCTCACTAAATCCCAGTATTCCGAGCTATGTCCACTGAAGGGAATTTAAAACTGCAACAGCTTTGTGGCATATATGGATATATGCACTTCTTTTCCCCATCCATTTAAAGGTACCTGCTCGGAAGCCAGTTTCCGCATCCCTGCTAAGACAAAGATCTCAAAAATAATGCAAGGAGGCACTGATAGCAAAGGAAGGAAGGGAGCCAGGTGTGGGATCGCTATTTATTTGAACAGCTGTTCTTCCTCAGGGATGCTATGAACATAAACAATATCAGGCTGTAAGGCAAATATTTGTGCAAGCTTTGATAATGAGTCTAATGCTGCAATCCTATACCTCTCTGCTAGAAGCAAAGTGCCAGTGTTGTAATGTAGCCCACGAGGTTGACAGTAGGCGTGGGCAGGCTGTGAAGTTCTCTTGCACAGACCCTCTGCTTTCTCATACCCTACGTTCATCCCATTCCAGTTCTCTCTCTGTCCCTTTCTCTTTCTCTTTTATTAAGGAGCGGGAGATGGCCATGGAATGATGTGTAGTTTTGAACCAAAGTTTCAGGGGGCATCCTAATGGATGTGGTCCTCTATGGCAGTGGTCTCCAACCTTGGGCCTCCAGATGTTCTTGGACTTCAACTCCCAGAAATCCTGACCGGCAGAGGTGGTGGTGAAGGCTTCTGGGAGTTGTAGTCCAAGAACATCTGGAGGCCCAAGGTTGGGGACCTCTGCTCTATGGTCTTTTGATTGAATAGATCAAAGTAGCAGTAGGAAGTATCCTCACTTCCCCATTTTCCATTGTTCTCTACCGTCTTTTATCCTTTCATGCCCATCACTGCCTGACACAGTATGGTTTGATGGAGGAGCAGGAGATGCGCTAGAGGCAGAGTGGATTGCTCTGGGCGGAAAGGGAAATGGTTGGGAGGAAGGAAGCTGGGATGAGCTTTCCTACACAGTTCTCCTGCAAGGAGAACAAACCTATCCATTCTGAAGGAAATCAACTCTGAGTGCTCACTGGAAGGACAGCCCCTGAAGCTGAGGCTCCAATACTTTGGCCATCTCATGAGAAGAGAAGACTCCCTGGAAAAGACCCTGATGTTAGGATAGTGTGAAGGCAAGAGGAGAAGGGGACGATAGAGGATGAGATGGTTGGACAGTGTCTGCGAAGCAACCAACATGAATTTGACCCAACTCCGGAAGACAGTGGAAGACAGGAGGGCCTGGCGTGCTCTGGTCCATGGGGTCACAAAGAGTTGGACATGACTTAATGACTAAACAACAATAAATCCTCTCCTGGTTTGAGTCACCATTCCTTTGATGGACTGAACCAATCTCACAAATGAAAATGAATTTAAAGTTAAATCTAAACAGGTAGGGCTTCCACTGGCACTTGGGGTTCTTTTGGGGGGGGGGTTCTTGGGAGGGGATGACTTTCCAGGTCTAGGAGGAGAAAACAGCTGCTCCTTGGGCATTTTTGACCTAAATTGACTATTAGTATGAGGTGGGGAATTGCTTGGTGGCTTCTGGGGAGTTTCTAGGGTCTGCAAAAATGCTTTGGGACCTGCATGTGATGTGTAAGGCATGCTTTGCTCACCCCTGTTCTATGCCATGACAAGGCCTTGATGCAGCCCCCATTATCTATCTATCTATCTATCTATCTATCTATCTATCTATCTATCTATCTATCTATCTATCTATCTATCTATCTATCTATCTATCTATCTATCTATCTATCTATCTATCTATCTATCTATCTATCTATCTATCTATCTATCTATCTATAAGGGTCATAGTGAGAAATGAGTATGGCAGAAGATAAGTTGTGTATTGCTTGTAAATCTCCCTCTCCCCCCCCCTCTCTGAGAATTTTTTTATGAACTCAGTTTACAACATAATTATGGGAACTGCTTGAACAGTTGGGAACCTCCACTGGGGAAACACAAAGAGTAGTGCTGAGGTATTTTAAATATTTAGATGTGTAGAATGAGCTGTTGGGTATTTTTAAAAAATCATGAGGTCCGACGTCACTTCTTTCTCATGTGAAGTTTCTCCTCCGTTGAGAGTCACATGCATATTTTCACAATTTCCTCACTCCCCATCGCAGCAACTGGTTCCCAGCATTTCCACGCGAAGTTTCAGATTTGTCTATTTTCATTCAAAAACCTGGAACCTAAAAAATGGGGTCAGGGTATAGAGTATTAGTTAAAGATTAAGCTTAGATTAAGTCTGTTTGTCTGTGCTATATCTATATTGCCTATCTGATAGAGTGTGTGGATTTGAAAACAATGTGGCATATTTTGTTTTGTTCTTAAGCAGAGATGTTTCTTAATAGCAAATTAAAATAAAGGCATTAAAGTACGGTTACTTTTAAAAAACTAACACACATCATCATCATCATCATCATCATCAATAAATAAATAAATAAATAAATAAATAAATAAATAAATAAATAAAGAAAGAAAGAAAGAAAGAAAGAAAGAAAGAAAGAAAGAAAGAAAGAAAGAAAGAAAGACTGGGGATACTTTGGAATGCTAATTGTAGTTAGAGATGGGCACAAAGGTTCGCTTGTCCTTCAGTACTTCAAAGCCCACCTCCTCTGGCAGCCGCCCACTCAGAGGCAGCACCCAGAGGAGGCGGGGCAGGGAAGCCAGGTGACTACTTCCAAGTGGGTGGCTGCCAGAGGAAGCAGGGATTTGAAGTGCTGAACACTTGTTTGTCCAATAAACGAAGCAGTGTGAACTTGTGAACTGGAAGTTAGTGACCATCTCTAATTGTAATTAATTAAGTCTTAACTTTTCACTTTTTGAAAAATTACTTCCCAAACTGTGTTTATGCTGTCAGTTTAAATTTTTTGTTTCATGATTCATTTTTTCACTACAAAAAAAGTAATGAAATGATGCCAGAACTCACAGGATTGAAAGTTTCTGATTAGAAGCCACCATGGTACTCATTCATTCATTCGTTCGTTCGTTCGTTCGTTCGTTCGTTCGTTCGTTCGTTCGTTCGTTCCTTCCTTCCTTCCTTCCTTCCTTCCTTCCTTCCTTCCTTCCTTCCTTCCTTCCTTCCTTCCTTCCTTCCTTCCTTCCTTCCTTCATTCATTCATTCATTCATTCATTCATAAACTGTTCCATTAGTGCAAGCACTACTCTGGGTGGCTTACAAAATTAACCCTTTAAACCCTCAAAAACACGTACTAACAAAAAAGCCTTATGATTATAGATGTCTACAGAGATCCAGGAATGTAACTTCTGTTGGAAAAATAATCTTTAGTTAAAAAGAAAAAAAGAACCAGAGTCACCAACATACTTACAATTGCATGGATAATAATGAAGGACCTCGTAAATATTTACAGCTTCTCCTCTTTAGCTACATATTTTCAATTCAAAATTCTTGACTTTCATTCAAGTGCTATAACAATAATAATGTAGACTACTAGAGCATGGGGAGGGCACCTACTTCCTTACTCCCCAACCCTCAATTATTACAGAATTTAGGATTCCCAGGCAGTTCTGAATATCCCCATTCCACCCACCTGTCATCTTACACGCATCAATCTTACTTGTCAGTAACTTTGCTCTAGCTTCCCTGTTTGAATATACAGTGGTGCCTCACATTACGATGTTAATTTGTTCCAGCAAAATCTCTGTAGAACAAAAACATCGTAATGCAAAAATAAAAAGCCCATTGAAATGCATTGAAACCCCTCCAATGTGTTCCAATGGGCTGGAAACTCACCGTCCAGCGAAGATCCTCCATAGGGCAGCCATTTTTGGTGCCTGTGCAGCAAGGAATCCGTCCCAGAAAACAGCGGGGAGCCATTTTATTTACCCGGTGGCCATTTTGAAACCGCCGATCAGCTGTCCAAAAATCGTCATTTTGCGAAGAATCGGTTCCCGAAGCAGGGAACCGATCACCGCAAAGCGAAAAACCCTTATTCAGACCATCGTTTTGCGATCCCAAAAGCGATCGCAAAAACGTCATCATAATGCGGTTTCATCATAATGCGGGGCAATCATAAAGCGGGGCATGACTGTACTAACAATTCTCCCACTAGCTACAAGAAGAATGGGTTTTCTCATGAACCCTATTGTTGCAAGCTCTCCCTATTGGAACACAATGTATGTGAGAGTGACTGTATCAGAATGGCTGTTCATTAGGTTTACAAAACATCTGATTCCAAAGGAAACAAAAACTTTGGGAACTTTTATGCAGAGATAAACCAGCCTAGCTACCTGCATTTTTAGATAGTCCTTGGGAGGCTGGGCTCTATGGACAGTCACAAAGATCACAAGCTATTCCAAATAAATTAATACTATCCCTGTCAGCTACCATCATCTTTTTCTATGACCCTATACCAAATATATTCCACCAGCTGTGATCAGTGATCGCAAAATACCTGATAAACATCTTTTATTCCTTCCAGGCTCTAAGGCTATAAAAAGTGTGGTGGGGTGGTTGACAGACATCTAACACAGGCCACAAGACATGGATTAGTTCAGCATAGTGGGCCACACATAGCACTCTGCAGTTTATATTACAGTCCTACCTCATAAGATTGCTGTTGCAATTTCTAAGATCATATGTTTGAAAAGCTCTGGATGCTCTAAGCGCTGAGCATTGTTAATTAAGAAGCTCTGGACTTTCAACGATGTCTTCCAAGAGGCTAAGCATGGAAATCATTTCGTAAAACGTCCAAATGACAAGGTTCACCCAATTTCATACTGTTTCTTATTCGGGCAGTCCAGCACCTTTGAATTTCAACCGAGGGAGCACAAAAGCCCACAGTTATTTACCGGTTACCAGACAAAGAGTGTAAATAAAACCAAGAAACATGGCAGGACAAAAGCTTGAACTTTTTGACCTCGAAGTCTAAACAGGCCGACACAACTGTTTGGAGCGGGGGGGGGTCCCCCTCCTCGTCTTCCTTGAGAACTAGTCTTAGAGGGAAGGATGGAAAAAAGGGTGACTATTGTTCTTCAACTCCCCACCCAACGCTCCAGGCTAGAATGATCAAGAGATCTTAGGAGTATGTATCAATGCTGAGAACGGAAGGCCCATATTCCTTTTCAAGGTTATATATATATATATATTAAGGGAAGGAGAAGGAGAGAGGCAGGAGGAAGACCATTGTAAAGATCTTAATTCTTTAAAATTTAAAAGCTAATTTTGTGTCTTTTAGTCAATTTCCTATGCAGCGAGGAAGAATTTATGAACTGGCTTCTGATGTTAAATGGAGTACTAATGGGCAAGTACAACAATTCAACAAGTGCCAAGTAGAAATATAGAGACATTATATCAATATTAATCTTGGTAGTTTCTCAACACATTTCTGCAGGGATTTAATGGCTGGGTGACTGGGTGGGGGGAAGAAAGGCCCCCCGTGAGTATTTTTAACCTGCAAGACTTAAAATCTGTGTCAGGCCGTTTTCTCATCAGAGGGAATCACAGACAGTGTGGCTCCGTGGAGGTCATTGACATGTCGTAGCAATATCAGGTTGATCCCACTTTAAGTGCCGTGATGTCATCTTACCAGATCTTTGGATTTCCAGCCCTAGTGCCTACCCTGAATTACAAGGGAGATTTCCAAATCCTTCAACAAAATGAAACGCCATGAAAGCCCAAGGGGCATCTGGTCGCTCTTTAACGCTGTGGTGCAGATAATGTTCTGAGCGGGAGCCTTTCTGCCATCTCAAGTGTTTAGCTGTGCAGTTTCTTATATTTTATAGATTTTACATTTTTTGTAACTGGGTCCCTGTTGTTTATTTCACAGTTGGAAACCTCCCAGAGTCGTGATGAGGCCACCAGATGGAGCGGTATAGAAATATAATTAATAAATTCAATAAATAAATGTAGGATTACCCAGCATAGTCGGTGAACTGGCATTTCGGAGGATTTCGAGAGAAAGCCAGGACAGTTAATTTGAATTAAAATGTTCTAATTCTGAACCTCTATGGTATCGGGAGTGGGGGGGGGGAGTAAGCAAATATTTACACTTTTTCAGTCCAGGAATCATTTTAAGAGCTATATATTGTCCATGTGTATGAACACTAGCTTCTGCTGTAGCCATCCAAATCTGAAAGAGGCATAGCTACAGCTGAGCTTTGTTAACAACCTGTAAACAAAGCACAGTTACTAATTTCCTCAACCTCTCTCTCTCTCTCTGGTCTCCTAGGGACTCTAATACAACTTTGTCGCAGTGCTGGTACCAAGCCGTGGCCCCTCTGGGTGGCTTTAGAATATGACTCTCCATGGGAGCACCTCCACCAGGAGACGAAGGTGCTTCTCCATCTTGCCAAGCACCATGAGTGATCAGAAGCTGGCCATATCCACTGGCAGGCCACCTCCAGGGGGTAGGGCCTGCTTCTTCTTGGTCAGAAAGATATCGCACAGGATGCATGCCATCTCCGGGAGATGCACCAACATGCTCTGCTGCTACTCTTGCTGGGGGTTCTGTGTCATCAGCGCCTCCGTCTTCTGAGCTTCCTTGGCTGGGACCCTCTCCATCAAGAACTGTGACGCCCCTTTCAGGCTACCACCTGTGCCAGAAGGCGAGGGCAGAATCAACCGAGGAGACTCCAGCCCAGCAGCGTCCCTGGTTTCAGCTGTCCTGAGGGCCAGGTTGGTGAAAGCTTTCTCCACCTTTGGCATCAACACGGTTGATGCCTATATATTTAGTTACCTAACAAACCAATGGGACTGTGTCCAATTTTTACTTATGCCAATAAAGGTTCTATCTATCTATCTATCTATCTATCTATCTATCTATCTATCTATCTATCTATCTATCTATCTATCTATCTATCTATCTATCTATCTATCTATCTATCTATCTATCTAATCTATCTATCTAATCTATCTGTCTGTCTGTCTGTCTGTCTGTCTGTCTGTCTGTCTGTCTGTCTGTCTGTCTGTCTGTCTATCTATCTATCTATCTATCTATCTATCTATCTATCTATCTATCTATCTATCTATCTAATCTATCTGTCTGTCTGTCTGTCTGTCTGTCTGTCTGTCTGTCTGTCTGTCTGTCTGTCTATCTATCTATCTATCTATCTATCTATCTATCTATCTATCTATCTATCTATCTATCTATCTATCTATCTATCTATCTATCTATCTATCTGTCTGTCTGTCTGTCTGTCTGTCTGTCTGTCTGTCTGTCTGTCTATCTTTAAAATAAAAGAGAAAAGAAATAGTGTTATTAGCATTATGAGCAAAAATCCAACTCATTCTGATCCCTTGTCATTCAGTCCCCTTAAAGGGGTGCCTGGTTGATGGGAAATGTCCCCCACAGGCCCCTCTTTGCTTCCACTTTCTACATCCACCCACCAACTATTCAAACCCTTGTGCACAATTTTCTGCATCGGCTCAAACAACTGCCTGAACTGATATAAATGCATTCCCTGAATTACTTATTTATTTATTTAAAGCACAAGTCCAGCGGTGGAAAGAAAAAAAAAATGAATTGGGAGGTAAAAATTCTGGGCTGTTTCACATTTCACTTGTATATTGATTGCGTAGTCATTGGAAAATAATGTGAACCTGATCATCTTAATCCCAGAGAATTCCCCTAAGATTTGCCAATGCAGCCACCCTCTTAGATTCATAACTTTAATGAAGAATTTCTCTGGAAAAGATGGGTGCTTTCTAGATGTTAGAATCAACAGTACATGGAGAGTATCCACAGTCAAGCAGGTGTTTCTTGAATTCGTGTCCTCTTTCTTCAATATGTAGTTTTCTTCCGGTTTAGAAATGTGTCTGAGATCCGAGTTGAATATGATATCCCTCTTTATGCAGATGACATCAAATAGTAGCCAGTTTCATCCTCCACAATGAAGCTCAGGTTTCTCCCCCTGTCTCACAGGAAGTTTGGCTTTCTAAAGCTGATTTAGTGCGGGGAGCTGCATTGTAAATGCAGGCCTAGCATATGAGAACATGACTAAGTGATAAATCTTGACAGGTTTACAAAACAGAATGAAACCCTCCGTTCGTCTTAAGGAAAAACGGAGGACTCCTGTGAGCTCTGACATCTGCATGCTCAACAGGTGGTAATTATTCCGCTGAGGAATTGGAGCACTAAAACTGTTGTGGCAGATTAAATGTGTCGCTTGTTTGTGTCGCCAATCCTGAAGGGCACAAAGTACCCGTCGTCTTGGGGCGGGCATTTTTCAGGGCAGGTTGGACAGCCGAGGGACTCCAAACAGCTTAATCCTGTCCAGTTGGTTTTTTGCCTCCATCACCGACTGCCTGAATTGCTCCCATTTCTCCCCGGTAGTCCTATTGCATCAAAGACAGCTATCTTGATCCTCATTATGGTATACTTGCTTAAAGACTGAAATTAAATACACTTAGGGAAACCCCTAGTGATGAGCCAAATTAATAAGTGGAATACTGTGTTGTTTGAGGAGATTGTTTCCATAAACACACTAGCTCACACCCGATCCCCCAAAGATTTTCGTGTTTCTCAAATATCACAGCGTGTTTTGGAATGAAACCCATTTTAGTGGCTCTCTGGGCATATCAGTCTACATTCCTCATTGGTTTAATACCAGTTTGAATGTTATGACTTTGCCCCAAATAATCTTTGTTTAAATTGATTTTTTTCCCCTCAGGGAGCGAATTTGTGACTCTGGCATGGGAAGCCACCACACAGTCTAGGCTCCCCTTGTGAGTGGAACATCCTGAAGTTACCAACGTGTTTTTTTTTCCACCCCTTTCCCGTTCATTCTTATATTGAGCTGCAACTAACTCTTAAGCCATTGGTGTTGAGCCCCACAGTAGAGTGTGTGTGGCTGTTGAAGACTGCAGAGTGATAGTGTGCACTGGCAGCCATATGCTATAGATTAAAAAAAATTAAATATTTGTATTTCCTTATAGCAAGAGAGTGAGCCATTCTGATGTAGTGGGTAGAGCGATGGACCAGGAGTCAAGAGACCAAGGTTCAAATTTCCACTTGGTCATGGGAACTCACTGGGGGATGGCACTGGTAAAACCACTTCTTAAATATCTCACATACCTAGAAAAGCCTGTTAGGGTCACTGTCAGTTGGATGTGACTTGATATCATATATCAAGATGGATTCACTGAGGTGCGATACCATCGCGGAGGTTGGCAGATGGCCATGATGTTGCGGCAGAGAATATGGGCATACGAGTTAGACATAAATAGTTTTCTTGCATTCCATCCCTCTTTTTCAGTTATGGAGGTGTAATTAAGCTACTTCATGGCACCTCTCCCATAAGCCAGGAGAAATGACAACATCAAGTTTCCAGACAAGGGAGAGGGTCTGGAAAGGCATGGTAGATGAGCAGGTGGCTGACGCCAACTTAGCAGAGATAGGAGTGCTGGAGGGAAGCAAATACTTAGAATGGTGGGAAGAAGTAGTTAAGGAAGACCCTTGGAGCAGGGAAACTGTGTTGTTGAGAATCCCCAAAGTAGAGGCGGAAGGGACAAGGTCGACTCAACCCCCTCACAAAACTTCATACTAGAGGGAACAGGATTGAAGAGAGAGGAGGTGCCAAGGCCAGGAAGCTAATTCCTGAGAGAAGGTAGTATCCTAGTCCAAGAATGGTTTAAAGCCCTAAATAGTTTAGGATCCCGATATCTGGCAGAGCGCCTTCTCCCACCCAGTTCTTCCAGAGTTGCTCATTCCAGCAAAGCCAGGCAGCTGAGGGGCCTAACACCGAGGGATGTCCTGAAGGAAAGAACGAGGAACAGGACCTTTTCGGCAGTGGCCCCTCGCCTTTGGAACTATTTGCCAATGGAGATCAGCCTGGCTCCCTCTCTGGGTGTTTTCAGGAACAATCTTAAGACCTGGCTATTTGGGCAGGCTTTCCCTCCTGCTGTATCTTAATTTCTTACACTTTTGCCACCTTGGACTTATAATGTGTGCTTATTGGTTTTATTGGTTTTAAATCTGTAAACGACCCAGAGTAGACCTTTGGTGTGCATGGGCGGGATAGAAATTTAATAAACAAACAAACAAACAAACAAACAAATAAATCATTCATTCATTCATTCATTCAAGAGTGAGGCTGCCAGATTCACCATATCATGGGATGTTCAGTGGCGAAGAGAGGGGAGTTGATCATCTGTATTTCGTGGGGTTGTATAAGTCATCCCTTGGACAGCACCCCCTGCTTAGCATATGTTTAACCAATAATGCCCCAAGGAAATGGGACAAGATGGCGTTGCGGGTTAAGCTGCAGAAGCCTCTATGCTGCAAGGTCAGAAGACCAGCAGTTGTAAGATTGAATCCACGGAATGGAGTGAGCTCCCGTCGTTTATCCCAGCTCCTCGCCAACCTAGCAGTTCGAAAGCATGCAAATGCGAGTAGATAAATAGGTACCACCTCAGTGGGAAGGTAATAGCGTTGTGTGTCTAGTCGCGCTGGTCATGCGACCATGGAAACTGTCTTTAAACAAATGCTGGCTCTACGGCTTGGAGATGGGGCTGAGCACCGCGCTCTAGAGTCAGACACGACTGGATTAAATGTCAAGGGGAACCTTTACCTTACCTTTACCTTTACCCCAAGGAACACTGGGGACCTGATACTGTATTGAATTTGCTAAGATTAAAAAGGCATCCTAGGTCAGATCCATGGAGTGTTACAAAAAGTAAAATATATTGATGGGCATTCATTGTTACAAATTGATAGTATTCAAAGCTGTTGTTTGCTTACTATGGACTCCCATGTCATGGAAGGAAATATGGATAAAGGGGACCTCATGAATATGGAATCACAACATCACACATTTAACAATGCCTGCCTCTTTGCTTGTTGTTGGTGTTGAGATGACAGCAATTCAAACAGAGATAAGATATGCTTTGTTTCATAGCCTAGAAGCTTGTAGCATTTCGGTATGTTTAAAAAAAGTAACTGTAAGTTACTGTTTTAGTTGCTTCTGAGAAATACACTCATGTTGCAATTTGTGGCTATGGCAGGGATGGAAACCCACATTCTTCTGCATGCCTGAGCCATCAACCATCTCAGAGATCAGCCTGAGAAGGATGATAACCACCACATGCCTGGATGGCCTAGAAGTGAAATTAAGTGCAGATCTTGCTTGTTTATTTCTAAGAAGTATCTCTTGTCCTAGAAAAACAGTCCAGTTATGGTAGAGTTGCTGCGAGGTGTAAGCCATTTAGGCCGGGTCTTGCTCTATTTATTTCTAATATGCTACTTGGATGCTATTGTTGGTTGCAGTGGAGTAAATCTCATCTTGTAAACCTCCTAAAAGCTGTTGCCTGGGGAACTATTTTCTGTTCGTTAATGGTTTTACTGAATTGAAGGAAGCCAGCTTAGCAGCCTGTATGGAGAGTTAAAATCGGAGAGTAGCAAGGATTTAGACACTTAGTTTCTTGTCTTAAACTGGAATCAGGTGAAAAGGACCAGCAAACTAGAGGTCACAATGATAGAGCCCATGATGAGGTCCATTGTTGACCTCTGGGGATCCTTGTCCCTGATTCCCATTTCCTTCCTGTTGCTTCCAGCCTGTACTCTCCGAATGACCACAGGAACATCAGATCTATCTACTTCAAGGGTAAGATGCCAGGGAGTGAACATCAGAAATTCTGCATGCAAGTTTGTTTTCTACCACTGTACTTAGGAGTTCTGTTAACATGCAATAAATGTCCCCTTCCTGGGGTTTCTTAAGTATAAGCTACTCATAAGTGGCTTCTTCTGGGAGCACTTTGGGACTGTGAAGCTTGCCCAAGGCTACCCAGGCTGGTGTTTCTTCTGAGAGGAACAGTAAAGAATCAAAATCCTTAGTTCTCTACCTAACCCACTAAGCCAGTGGTGTCGAACTGTGGCCCTCCAGATGTTCTTGGCCTTCAACTCCCAGAAATCCTGGCCAGCAGAGGTGGTAGTGAAGGCTTCTGGGAGTTGAAGTCCAAGAACATCTGGAGGGCCACAGTTTGACACCACTGCACTAAGCTATCCAGCCAGCAATATGCTTATAGGCTCCTCTATAGAAGAGTTTGAGAGATGGTGCAGTTAGCAGATAGGGTGTTGAACTAAGGCTCAAAACACCAGGGCTCAAATCTTTACCATGGGTACTCACTAATGGGGCATGATAGAGGTACACCACTCTTTGAACTTCTATCGTTGTTGTTTGTTGTTTAGTCGTTAAGTCATGTCCGACTCTTCGTGACCCATGGACCAGAGCACGCCAGGCCCTCCTGTCTTCCATTGCCTCTTGGAGTTGGGTCAAATTCATGTTGATGAACTTCTATTACATCTCAAAAACCCTATAAGGGTCACCTTAACTCCAACCAATTTGTCAGCATAAAACATAGAAGTCCAAAATGAACATGGTGATGGGGAAGGGGGAGTAAGAAGGATTCAGATCTGTTCTTCATGTGGAAATTGCTATGCATATTTAAAAAAAACTGTGAAGACCTTACAAATGTTTTTGATTGTAATATTTATTTCAATTGCCTTTGGGCTTAGCTCTTTCCAAAGAACCACCCATGTTTACTATCTACCTGTGTTTATGTAAACCATCATTCAGACTATAACACCCCTCCAATATTGTTCATTTGGACCAAAAGTAACACAGACCCAACGTCAGCTGGAAAGAAGTTGGAGTTTGTTTGTGTGCCAACCTAATTTATAATTATTCAGCAACGTTACTTACACAGCTTTAAATGTGGTCTTCCCCCTCTCAGTAGAAAAAAGGAGATCTGGCCAATTTTCAAAGGTAAATGTAGATATTATCAGATCAATTACACCTTGAGAAGATTGTATGTCTTGCTTTAATTCACTCACCCTTGATGGTAGTGTTTGTCTAATGCTGCAAAGTTCCCCCCCCCCTTCTTCCCATTAAGTGGGACACACCTCGGGTATCCTGTGCAAATCCATTTGCCGATAAAAGTTCCCTCGAGGGCCGGCGAGCCCTCTGTCACATCCCTGAATTAAGCCGTGTGAATGGGCAGCCGGAAAAACCCAGGAGTATCACATTGCAAGAGAGGCCTTCTATTTATTTATTTCGCCTCTCTTCCCCCTGGCTTGGTGGGCGCACGTCTGCGTAACCGACTTCAATAAATGGCCCCTTTTGGCTGGGGAGTTCCAAACACAAGGGGAACAAGATAAATTCCTTCGAATTCTAATTGGAGAACAGTTGACTTTAATTGGTGCCCATTTGGTAGACAATAGGAGGAGAGTAGCGCTCAGCTCCAATGGCACCCTGGGGGGATATAGTCTTGCAGCAGGCCAGAAAGCTCCCAGGGACAGCCGGCTTCCTGAGAAGAAATCGGGAGACCAACGTCTGGATTAACCCTCCAACTGTCAAGCTTTATTAGCCATAATCAGGAGAGATATATCAAGGGTTAAACACAGGAAACTGAACTTACAATGGAGACATATGTCTCTTTTAGGAAAACAAAAAGTGGGGAAAGCCAGAAAGAGGAGTGGGGAGGGGGGGGAGTAAATATATCTAAACGATCACAAGGCTTCTCATTCAGGTTTAAATAAAGCTTCCATCCGTCACACATCTCCCTCCACTGTAGCCTGCTGGCGGATCCTGTCGTTACTCTCCGCAAACAGAAGCGGGTCATGCTTTCCATCCGTTGTGACATCTGTGCTCAAAATGCGACACAGGCGGAGCCGAAAGGGCTTTTAAAAAAGAAAATGGCATTTGTTGCCTTAAAAAAGAAGACTTTTCTGGGGGTGTGTGTGGGAAATTCACTGGTTGTAATGCCACCCACGTGGTTTTCTAGGTGACACACCCAAGATGGGACAAGAATGGGAAAAGTGGACCTCTCTGTCCTGGAAGTATGAGTGTTTCAGCTCTTGTTAGGCGTTCCCTCCTGGTGTGAAACTCTTCCCCAAAATGGGTGCCTGAGGATGAAAGCCACGGGAGGGGCTTGGTGGCTTTTCTAATGGCCAGGCCACAAATTTAAGCAGGAGCTACAGAAAAGAGTGAGTGGGTGTGATGTGAACCCTCACATCATCCCAGGAGGATGATACAATAGAGGAGGGGAGAACAGCTTCATGCCCTCATGGAGCCCAAAACCTCTTTTCGTACACTAATCATTGAGAAGCTGGAAAGGGACTCTGAAGCAAGATTACTAGGGTGTACATTCCCTTCCAGAAGGTTGGGTTGGCTTAGCTTCAGTCCCAAGGAAGGTAGTTGTGTTGCTGTGACTTATAAGGGGCCTGGGCTTTCCATTCTTAAATTTTCTCTCTCCCCTCCTTTCATTTTGCTGGTATAAGTCATAACACTCCAGTGTCTGAGCGTGCACAGGAATGCCTCCTTGGGGTGTGAGTGGTTAGGTCGCTAGGGTGGTGTTCAGTTCTAATGATATTCAGACAAGGATTGGGTTACAGGATCTCCAAGAAGATGCAAGAAGGGTCAGGGTGGAATCTATGTCCCCTTCTTTGCCACCATACAGAATGAGGGGATGGGAAGGAAGGAATAGTATGTAGATCAAATACTACCATACACACTTTTTTAAAATGATAGCACAGTGAGGCTGAAATAGGTTTAATAAGTCTGTGCTTGATACAAGGAACTGCTCATGGAAAGGAAAAGTGAGAGGAAAAAAAGAAGGAACAGAAAGGATGAGCAACTAGCTACATATTGCCAGTATATTCCAGCTGGATTTTCTCCAGTGTATCTCAAGGCAACATGCATGGCTCTCCTTCTATCCACTTTATCTTCACAATAACCCTGTGAGGTGGACTAGGTTTAGGGACTGCTGCATAACTCAGCGATTTAGGTATCTAAATGGTTGGGAGTTTGATTCCCCATCGTGCCTCCTTGGCAGGGTCTGAACTTGATGGTCCATAGGGTCCCTTCCAGGTCTGCATTTCTAAACTTATTATTATTGTTGTCCCATACAACTCAATGGGGAATAAGACTTGGAGAGTAAAAATCTCTATAAATGGATGGATGGATGGATGGATGGATGGATGGATGGATGGATGGATGGATGGATGGATGGATGGATGGATGGATGGATGGATGGATGGATGGATGGATGGATGGATGGATGGATGGATGGAGAAAGAGAGAGATGGATGGATGGATGGAGCCATGTTCTTTGGCACCCTCTTTCCCACTTATTTATTATGGGACTGCAGAAAGGCAGGGCAGCTGCAAGTGTTGCCCCATGTATGACTTTAAGACTCCACAGCCTTTGGATGCTCCTCTTTCAAAAGATGGCAATTTATGCTTCATATCTGATTGAAATGTTGGAAAACTTTAAACTTGCCTTTGTTATACATTATGCTGGCTGGAGAGCTCTGTGGTTTAGGTGTCTGGCTGTGGAGCCAGAGGTGGTGGGTTTGTTTCACCTCTGTGCCTCCAACAAGTGGAGCCAGCCTGTGTGGCTTTGGGCAAGCTGCACAGTCCCGGAACACTCCCAGAAGGAGGGAAGGGTCAACCATCTCTACCTGGAAAACCCTGAAAAGGGGTCACTGTAAGTCCAATGTGACTTTATAACAAATTATTATTTATGCATTAAAAATCTTTTACACAGAAAATAACTGGCCTGGTACATGTCTGTTAGTCAGCCATCAAGACTTCTACCCTTCTGTTTTCAGTATCTACATTTATTTAATTTTTATTCAATGTTTGTTGACTTGTTTTTCCTCTGCTCCTTTCTTTCTTTTTCTTGTTTTGTTACATTTTCATGAATTAAAATAGCAACACCATGACCTCTAGGTCAGACATTTCCAGCCAGTTAATGAACAGCTGGATGAAAAGTCCTCCGCGATGCCTCCGGGCTTAAACCCCTAGCAGACAATCATTATCTGCACAAGGGATTCCACTGCTGTCAGAAATTATTGCCTTAATTATGAAGATAGAGTTCAACTACGCTCCAGAATCCACCAGCCAACTTCCTGACCTTTGACCGGGGATCTGAATTTTAACCAAACCCCAGGCTTGGAATTCAGAGCTTAGCTTACACTAAGTAGTACACCTGAAGTCTTTGTAATGAGGTTCAAGGAATTTAGTGGCAGAGGGGCTGCAGTCTTTTTGACTGCCATGATGACTGTTCCTCACAATTAGTAAATTGGGATGCAATGTGTGGCCCTCTAGACGTTCTTGGACTGTAACTCCCTAGCTAGCCTTGTCAACGGAGAGGAAAGCTGGGATACACAGTCGAGTGATATCAGGAGAACCACTAAGATCGCTAGCCAGGTGGCATCACATTCTCTGAACGCTCATGTCTGAGCCAGGGGACCTGAAATGTATCCAAAAACATGAGTGTCAGGAGCAAAGCCTGAGATGGGGCAACCGTAAGAGGCACAGATGGTAGTAAGGGGGCAAAGTGCTCTTCCCCAAGCAATATAAAAAACACAGAACCATGCTGGGTTAGTCGAAAGCCCTTCCATCCATCCATCCATCCATCCATCCATCCATCCATCCATCCATCCATCCATCCATCCATCCATCCATCTATCTATCTATCTATCTATCTATCTATCTATCTATCTATCTATCTATCTATCTATCTATCTATCTATCTATCTATCTATCTATCTATCTATCTATCTATCTATCTATCTATCTATCTACCTACCTACCTACCTACCTACCTACCTACCTACCTACCTACCTACCTACTCACCCACCCACCCATCCATCCATCCATCCATCCACCCACCCACCCACCTACCTACCTACCTACCTACCTACCTACCTACCTACCTACCTACCTACCTACCTACCTACCTACCTACCTACCTACCTACCTACCTACCTACCTACCTGACTGATGAATATACCACCTCTTTAGTGCAAGCTCTAATCTGGGCAGTTTATAAATTACAACTTAAAACACCAGAGGAACCCACATGACAATGCATGCATATATGGTGCTTCATGGTATCAATAAAACAAATCATACAAAAAGAAAAAGAAAGAACAAAATAAATGGAAAGAAAAATTAGTATTAATGTGTTTCTGGGTTATCAGAACTATACTATATGTATAGTTCTGTTTTCATTACATTGCACACGGAACCTGAATTGTGAGTCTTAGGAACAAGACCTTAAACCTTGCAATTCTTGACAGCCGAAAATCCTTTGTTTACAAGCTAGCATTAAGAAACATAAAACTGGACTGAATGGGTTCAGGATTGTCTGGTGGCTGAAGAGGGTATGCAACCCTCCTACGAATGCTCTTCCTGGCTTCTGTCTGTTCTGCTTCATGGTGGGCAAGGCAGGTGCGGCTGTCAGCCAGAGAAGCCCCAAATCAGGGAAAACCTAAAACGAAGAGGCTAAGTCTGAAGAGTTCACCAAAGCAGCCCATCAGGGCAGGGAGATGCAAAAGCATAGTCCAACATCACTCCAAAGGTCAAAGCCATGACACTCTTCTACCACCATCCACAAGGAAGATCCAAAGGCTTAATCCAAATAGTGGGTCAGTTCAGGATTCCAAAGCAAGCTTCCAATCACACAGGAAACAGGTACAGTAAATAGCAGACACATTGTCTCCAGTAGTTTGCAGTCCTAACTAAGGGCTTCTTGTAGTTGGTCAGCTGAAATCCTACCAAAAATTCAACTGCAGAACCATGGGCAACAAGGGGAAGAATTCGGCCAGATACCCTGGCTTTTGGGTTTCCTGGAAGGGAAGGAAACCTCCTTCCAAGGAGACCCTCAACTCTGAGGACACAATTTCTCTTATGGGAGCCTTCTCCACATCCAAACACTTCACCATGGGATTTGAAGCTGGCTTTGAGCCTTCAGCTTTCTTCATTCCCATGGACTGGGCTGAAGTTGAACTTACTCCTCTGGCTTGGCCTCTTTTGCCTGGTCATTGATGCGCTTGAAGTCCTTGCCCTCTGAGGCTCCCAGGTCTGTGAAGCAGGACAGATTTTCTTCCTTGGTGGATTCTGGAGTGTTCGTTTTGGACACAACAAGGACACAACACACAACACTGCCCCAAATGGAAAACCTACCCCATCTGTTCTTTTCATAGCACCAAAGCCTTTGGGGTTTGCTTTTTATAAGCAGTATTTATTTATTTATTTATTTATTTATTGGACTTATATACCGCCCCATAGCGCTACAAGCACTCTCCGGGCGGTTTAGAATTTTTAATTATACAGGCTACACATTGCCCCCCCAGCAAGCTGGGTACTCATTTTACCGACCTCGGAAGGATGGAAGGCTGAGTCAACCTTGAGCCGGCTACCTGGGATTTGAACCCCAGGTCGTGAGCACAGTTTTTTGTTTTTTTTAGCTGCAGTACAGCGTTTTAACCACTGCGCCATGAGGCTCTGTGTATGTTGCCATGCTTAGCATGTTGGCCTAAGATGTGATGGATCTTGGTTCAATTTCCCTCTTGACTTCCAAAATTCCCCGAGTGACTTTGGGCCAGCCACCTTCCTCTCCGCCTGATCTGACCTAAACTGGGGAGGAAGAGGGGCAGACCTGCAGCTTTGAGATCGTTTGAGAAAAGAGGGGAAGGAATTAAATCTAACAAATAAAGACATGACACCTTTCTTTACAAACGGCATCCTCTGTTTTCTTCAGAACAGGCAGACAACGGATTGTGATTCGGGCACAATTCCAGTTGGATTTGCTGTGAGGAAAAAGACTGGATACTATTTTATTTTGTAGCTCAGGCAGCAAAAGATCTCGGGCAGAAAGCAGGCCGTATGTTTCACCTTCCTGGATCCTCTGGTGCTTTCCGATTGCTTTCGCCAGCATCTACCGGGAATCGAACACCCAACCTCTGCTTAATCACTGAGCTACCCAACAGGAGGCCAAAACTTGGAAGAAGTTTCTTTTTTTGGAATGGAGACTCCCAGAACCCTCCAGCCAGTATAGCCATTGGTTGACTGGGGGGGATTCTGTAAACTATAGGAGAAAATATGAATTTACCCCTCCCAAGGTTTAGCTGTATCCACTCACAGCAAATAATTACGACTGCCGTTGGCAAACAATGCTGTCCAAACAGCCCCCCTCTGTGGAAAGTGAAACATGGACATCCTTGATGAGATGCAGAAAGAGATCACACAGCAGTCCAGGTACGCTCAAGAAACACGTCTTCAGGTGAGCAGCGTTAAAACAGGGCATTTTATGCCACACAAATGCATGTGTTCTTTTTCACTTCCGTCTCCTCCCTCCTTCCGAGACACAAACACACGCATCCCATCATAGGAGAAGAGGAATATACGGAGCCAGTAGAGTGAAAACCTTGTGACAGAACCGACAGCAACCTTGACCTTTAGAATGGAAGCTCGGCAAGATCTGTTTTGATCTGCATTCACCTGTCTGCCTCGGCCCCTTTCTCAAAATGTCAGTCAGGGGAAGTTGAGCTTATATAAGAGGTGGAATGACCTTGTGGGCAAAAAACAGAGGCCTGTTCTGAAATATGGTCCTTTCAAGTCCTATTCTCTTCCATGTCACACAGGAATTAGGAGAGCAAAGAGGCTTCCCTAGCTTGGAAAAGATCAGGATGGTACGGTGCCATTCGGGAACCAATGAGTTCGCTGAGAGTCTGTTTGTTTCTTTCAAAGTCATCGAAACTGGGTCACGGGTTCAAGAAGCTGATTTTGATTTATGGCCGTTCAGAAATAGAACTCACGACATTTGGAGGGGAGATGGATGAATCTGGTATTTTCTAAACCAGCGCTTATGCATGCTTTCTACATGGAACTGATATGAAAAACAAAACTCTCTGAAAACAGACATTTAAATACCATCTTCCAAAGCGTTTAAAGAACTATTTTCTACCAACTTATGTAATTAATTGCACTGAAATGAATATTTGTGCATTGGCTACCTTTTGAAATAAGTTCTTGCAATTGTGGATTTGTTTCCTCCCAGACATATTCATTAGGTATTTTAACATATTTAAATATTCATTGTTGTTTAGTCATGTCTGACTCTTTGTGACCCCATGGACCAGAACAGGCCAGGCCCTCCTGTCTTCAGAGTTGGGTCAAATTCATGTTGGTCGCTTTGGTGACCCTGTCCTCTGTCGTCCCCTTCTCCTCTTGCCTTCACATTTTCCCAACATCAGGGTCTTTTCCAGGGAGTCTTCTCTTCTCATGAGACGGCCAAAGTCTTGGAGCCTCAGCTTCAGGATCTGTCCTTCCAGTGAGCACTCAGGGTTGAATTCCTTCAGAATGGATAGGTTTGTTGTCCTTGCAGCCCAGGGGACTCTCAAGAGCCTCCTCCAACACCACAATTCAAAAGCATCACTTCTTTGGTAATCAGCCTTCTTTATGGTCCAGCTCTCACTTCCATACATCAAAAAATGCGTTTTACTCTGTTTTGGTATATTAAAACTTCTGTGAACTGCATCATGCTCCTCTCTGATAAATGCAAAACCTGCTGGACAGCTGGGTTCTGATCTATCTGTCAGTTTAAAAACTTTGCCTTGGGATGAGTATTTAAAAAGACAAAAGTCTTCCAGAAATCCTACCTCAGGTAACTTAAGAATCAGCCCCATGGTCTCAAGGTAATGTGAGATGTTATTTGAAATGTATGGGAGCACGAGGCACTTTTGATTCAATAACTTCTGTTTATCTCTAATTCATGCCTGTCATGGCAGAACTGTAGATCACCTTATCTCTAGTCCCTGCGCCTTTAACACGGGAAACTTACGCTGCGGAATAGCTTGTCAGCTTTATGATCTGTGGACATATTTAACCAAAGCTTCTACAAAGGTGGCCCTGAAGGAATTGAGCGGGGGAGACAAAACCCACATCAGCAACCAGGTATTTCAAATGGCAGGCAGTGTATAACAACTCCCTTATTGACTAGTCTAATCTTGTATAGTGTAATCTAATAATAAGGCCTTGTTCCCAGAGGTAGCAGTGAATAGATATTGTAGTGTTCAAACCAGTTTTATGCTGTACTCGGAAACTTATTAAATATAACAAAATTGCCTAGGTGGATGATATGTACCAGGCTTCTGTGTAGGTAGGTCCTCCTCACCACTTCTCATCTCCAGTTTCCTGTTACCCTAGAAGTCATGCTCTAGGAAGGAAGGAGGATGGCAGAAAGCTACTGAGAACATGGAGGGTTGAGGCAGGGGTCTTTCCTGGGCTTTCTGAGATACCCTAGAGAAGGGAATGAAAGCATTTGAGCCTTTCAGCAAAGGTTCTTCAAGAGAGGGGGGGGGGGGGAAGACAGCAAAGCTGTTACTATGATTCAGTCTCAGGAATCAAGGTGTGTACTCGTGGCCTCTAGAAATCCTGCACTAAGTTCTAGGTGAGAGGAAACGTGTCACAGGGACGGTTACAAATTGAATTATGAACCAGAAAAAAAACGATGGGTCAGGCTGGTTCACGGTTTGGCCTGCACCCAGTTCGGGGACCCTGTTTAGCTGAAGCAAAATGACTCGTGGAATTTTTTGGCCCTTGGCATTTCATTTTGCCCAAATGGATGCCTGCCCGCCCCCTTCTGACTGCCCCGGTCACCTCCCTTACCTGGTCCTGCCACTGCTGCCTCTGCGGCTGCTGCCATAATCAGAGATAGCGGGCTGGCATCCAGGTGCATATGTCCACCGCCTAGCTGATCAGGGCTTATCAGCAAGGGGGCCCGTGCATGCGCAGAGGCACCGCCTGGGCTTCCTTGCAGGGAAGCTGAGTGTTGCCTTCGGCGTATGCACAGATCGCAGCGCCCATGCTCCTAGAAGGGAAGCTGCGCCACTGCTGTTGGCAATGTGACAAGAGTGATGGTGGCAGAGACACATCAATGCTGGTGGTACAGGTATCCTCTCTCTCCCCCTACAGGCACGAAGTGAAAGGCAATCTGTGGACCAGTATGCTTTTCTGGTTTATTTGTGGCTCGTCACAAACTGTGAACCAGAAACCATTAACAAGACACCATTTTTCAAGTTCATGCCCATCTCTAGTAAAAAGTGTCAGACCAGCATTCAAGATTCCTGCTCAGCCATGGAAAGTTGGTGGGAGACGACAATAATAAACCACAGCTTGAACATCTCACATACTTTGGAAATGATGATGATGATGATGATGATGATGATGATGATGATGATGATGATGATGTGCTGCCAAGTTGATTCCAAGTTAGGGCAGCCCTTTTCAGGGTTTCCTAAATGGAAAATATCACTAAGCAGTCCAGCAGTTGAATTGTTTTCCTGCTCCTTTCTTCCGGGGCTACCCTGGCGCTGTGCAGGTCACCCCCAGGGCCACTCGGACTGGATCTTCTCCTGGAGGCGCAGTAGGGAATGAAACTCCAGCCTGTGGCTCAGCACATTGAGCTCTCCTGCCAGCTCAAGTAGCAAAAGCAAAAAAATTAAAAAAAAAACATGATCCTTGACTATGAACAAAACTGGGGATTGTATAATACCATTATTAAAATGTGCATATTATAGAAAGTTGCTCACGAAAACGTATCTATTTGGAAATGTGGCCCACACAAGTGTTCCTGTTAGAAAAAAAAACCCCAAACTACATAGCAAGTAAAGGGCTGAGCAACACGCCACACAAGATGTGGATGTTATGAAAAACTGCATGCAAAAATAAATATGAGTTTTCATTATTGAGGGGACTGGGGCGAACAGACGGATGCAGGAATTGGGTAGAAGAGATTTATCATTTAATGGCCAGTATCCTGTTTCGTGTGGAGGTATAGAATAGGTTACTGGGCAGTTAGATAAAACTGACATAGACAGACTATAGGCTGTATTGTATAGATGATGTGGGGTGTACATTCCCATCATTCCCCAGCAGCGGCCACACATAGACCCCCTTAAAAACCAAATGTTCATGCATGTCCTACATGTCAATTCAACGTGTACATTCCTCACTTCCCTTGACTGAAAGAAATCTGGATTTCTGTAACGGACACTTTTTATTAAAGAATTTTAGGAATATATTAAACCCTTGGAATGCCTGTTTCTGGGCTTATAAGTGAGGAAGTCTGGAATTTCATACCTTATCCACAATGGGCAGCTGGCTTGTGTCATTTCCAATCACATCACTTGGGGAAAAAATAGTAGTCCATTATAAGGCTTATTCTGTGAGCTTTCCAATACATCAATCAGCAGTTTCATAGTGTGTGGTGGGATAGTCATTTGGGATACATGTTGTATACCATTAATCTTCAGCAAGAAAACTTCTACATTCCTTAACTGTTGTGTTTTTTACATTGGGATGTACTCAGTATTGGCAAACGGGTCCCAAATTTGTCAGTGTGAATTAGGAGGGACGTACATTTTTTGCTACTACTACATAAGAAATTTCGTTGTATTAGTTAATTCCATTGCTGAATGAATGGAAAACATTTACGAGTGGGTTTTTTTTCATCCTTAATTGGGAAAGCAGCTTGAAATAAAGTGTCGAAACCGAGAATTACACCCCTTAACCTAAAGCCATATTTCCTAAAGTTTCAACAACTTCGGCATGAATGTAAGTGCAGAAGTAAATACGTAGCCCTGTAGAAAAGCAACGAGCCCTCAAACCATCAGGCTGAGCCCGCTGTGCCTAATTTCCATCTCCATTCTCTAAACCATACTTTTCCAGATAAGTGGAAAACCTCTTCTGAACAAAGAAAAGAGAGCTTGCCAGCCCACACACTTTAATAAAAAGCCACAAGGCAAACACACACACACACCCAAATAGACTTTCGAAGGCAGCATTAGAACCATATAGTAAAAGGTTTAAATCCAGATGAAACACCATATCATTTTTATTTTGTATTTTTCTATAAATGCCGTTTTAAAAAAAAGTTTCCATCTTGTCTCCCTTCGGTGGGAGTTCCAAAATGGCGGCATGCTTACTAGAAAGAAGCTCTTCTGGCCCAGGGGTGATGTGTGGGGAGAACACTGGAGGGGGTCTTATTCCAGTCCTTTCCAAATTTGGCATTGACCTTGTAGTTGGTAAAAGGTGTGTGTGTGTGAGAGAGAGCTATTTGCAGAGCCTGCTTCCAGGCAGAGGAACTCCCTGCCTCAAGGAGTTTGGATCCCTCCCTGTTGGAAGATCCTTTTCTTCAGGATTTCTTTGACTGTTGACCAGTTGTCGAGGAAGGAACAGTTGCGGTGTAGGGCTGTCTTTATTGCTCCATCCCTGGTAGCTTTCAATTCCATTGTGTTTTAATCATGGAATCTGTTTAATTGTACTTTAATATTATCGAGCTGTATCCTGTGCCAGATTTGGCTCATATATGAGCAAAATCTCGGGGAAGGGGCTTCTTCAATCTCCTCCCTTCCCATTTGCACTGCCTCAAATGCAGAATTTATAAACACTTTATTGAGTAATGGGAAAGGGGAAGCCGAACCAAGATTATATGTATTTTTGGTAAGGATATCGAGACAGTTAAATGATGGATTGAAGGTCAGGTATGAGAGGTTTTTTTAAAAAAATGAAGTAAGATATAATGGTCCCCAGGATGAAGGGAGCACTAAGGGTTTTTTTAAATGTAATTTGTGTGGATAGAATGTAAACATTATGCTTTATTTTATTAATGTGTTTAGTTTAAAACATTTAATAATTTTTTTTTAAAAAAAAGATGACTATCCAAATCCCAACCCTTATTGCAGTATACCTAGAATCTGTCAGGAGACGCGAATGGATATGATTCTGTAAAATGTTGCATAATGGCATCAGGAACGGGAAGAAGTTATTTGGATGTTCTTATTATTAAAATGTCCATTTAAACTCCTCCATTCAAAATGACTTTGTTCGTTAGGGAAGCGGGGGGGGGGGACACCAACCACCTCCCGCCCATTGCCATGCTATTGAATCCCTTTTCATGGCCTTTGGATTCTCTGAAATTTCCCCCATCGATTTATAATCTTTGGGAGGAACAGTATCTTAATTTGCCATGCTTTCTGATCACTTAGGCTTTTTTGGGGGCTGGGGGTAACCCAGCATGCCACATGTTTTCCTAACAAATTGCATTCGGACACTTTCCGACACTTTCATTATTTTAACTGAGGTAATAATTAGTCACTGTCACAGGAGGGAGTTCGGTTGTGCAAATCAGAATAAATTTACCTTGCTGTAGCAGCAGCCACAAATGAAGCAATAAATTAGACATTGTGTTTTTTTTTTCCCATCACAGACTTAGGTGATCCCCCAAATCAGAAAATTGCTACCTGCAATATAAGAAAGTTAAAATTATTTTTCCACAACTCACTCCTCTCTTTTGTTGCTGTTGTTGTGGTTGGTTTTTTCTTTCCTTTTTTTTTTTTTTGAAGGTGTAGGAGACAACAAAATCCATGTGACATTTCAAAAAGAGAACATTCTGAGGGACTATGGACAACAGTGACAACAAAAACAAGAAAGGAATAGGTACAAAAGTGGTACTGTATAAAGAAAGATGGTTCTGTCAGAAATACCCTCAGTTATTCCTCAAAAATTTTCAGGGTTTTCCAAAATGAAAGAAAAAAAAAGAGGAAAAGGAGAAGGAGGAAGCAGAAACAAACATATTATGAGGTGGGACAAGCAGCAACTGAGGAAAAAGAAGGCCTTGTAGATAACAGCAGTCCAGCTGTGGAACTCTACATCCAGAGTTGCTTGTGTGTCAACTTCAATCCAGTTGACAATCCTTTTAAGGAGAATGGTGAGGTAAAATATTTTAAATAAATAATCCCAGCTGCAGTACAGCCACTGGATCCATGGGACTCTACACCACACTGCACGACAGCTGGAAGCAGGTCTCGTGCGTCCTAGTTCCTGACTTTATTCACTACACCACACTGAGTGTGCCACACAAAATGGCTTCCAGCCAACAGTACACCGGCAATTGTGTCAAGAGATGCAGAGTTATTCTAAAGCCTCGAGTCGCCAGATGTTCTTGAACTAAAATTCCCAGAAGCCTTCACAACTAGCTGTGTTGCTCAGGATTTCAGAGAGTGGTTGTTTCAATTCATTACTTTCCGTGTTTCCTGTTTCTTTTCTATTGCTTCCTGATCCATTCGTTATTTTTTAAAAAAATAGTATTGATTTAACAGCATAAAACCAGGAAAAAAAAATCTGCCGAAATGGTTGTGAAAAATGTCCTTTCAAAAGTAAAATGGGAAAGTAACCAGAAAAGGTGTCTTTTCGTCCCAAGCACTTCATTCCTATTACTTAAATTAATTTTAAAATGTAACTATGTACAACTTCACTGACCCCAGGGGTAACGAGTTACAAGTAATGATATTCATTTAAACTCGATATTTCCAAACTAAGTATTTTCTTCAGTCCCTTCCTCCTTTTCCACTGGAGAGTATCCAACACCCATCAAGAATGAAGGCTGGCTCCTATCAAGAATTAACCCATTGAAATCCATGGGGCTCCATTAAAGGTCGTAAGGGTCGTGGCTCTTCACATAGTGAGGGACAGCTGTTGCCATCAGCCCTAACCACCGCAACCAATGGTGAGGAATTCTGGGAGTTGCAGTCCAAAAAACACCTTGAAGCTGCACATTGCTTCCCTGTGCAATAAGTGGACAGGATGCTCTGCTCACAACTACTTAAGGAGTACAACCAGAACTGTCCTAATTGACAACAAAGGTCTGTGTAGCCCAGCAGCCTCACAAAAGACATATGGACGACCGCATTTTGCTCACCCTGAATTGCACATACCTGATCCCCATTAAATTCAATGGATGGAAGCAAATCTGGACCCAAACCTAGTGGTTTAAGCTGCATTTGAGGTCTATTTTGCTTCGCTTCACTTCATTTTTATTTTACTTTTGTCAATGATTCAACAAACCTCTATTTCAGACCAATAAGGGCTCTGAAACTGGGTGTGTGTATTTTTTAAAGCCCCAAATGCAATGTAAGGTAAAGGTAAAGGTTCCCCTTGACAATTTTTGTCCAGTCGTGTTCAACTCTAGGGGGCGGTGTTCATCCCCGTTTCCAAGCCGTAGAGCCAGCGTTTTTATCCGAAGACAATCTTCCGTGGTCACATGGCCAGTGCGACTTAGACACGGAACGCTGTTACCTTCCCACCGAGGTGGTCCCTATTTATCTACTCGCATTTGCATGCTTTCTAACCGCTAGGTTGGCAGGAGCTGGGACAAGTGACAGGAGCTCACTCTGTCACATGGATTCGATCTTACGACTGCTTGGTCTTCTGACCCTGCAGCACAGGCTTCTGCGGTTCAGCCCGCAGCGCCACCACGTCCCCCACTAAAAAACGGTGCTCGCATCCAATTTGAAAGAGGTTCCCCCAAAGGGAGCAAAGTCTAAAAGATACATAAATTATTTCCCAGCCTTCTTGTAACACTATGGCAAAAGGGAAAAGAGTCGTAGATAAAGTGGATGTAAAGTGAGCTACATTATATTCCAAAGGCAGCTTCCTGCGGGCACTACTAGAGGAAAAAATTAAATGGCCGCCGTGTTCCTTATTAAAATGAAATGCATCTCTTAGGGAGGCTGTCAGGGTTCACCGCCCTCTCTCACCCGCCCTTATATCTGCACCGTTTGTACAGATTAAATACCCAGGATATCTCTCAGATGTAAAACTGCATCTAATGTGAAAGCACTACACTGGCTCGTAAAATCTATTAAAGTCAGTCAGATGTTCCTGTCTGAGCAACACGCCGCTCATTGTCTTTGGGCCGTTGCAGTGAAGCATGGAGGGCTTGCCTTTTGAAAACCTGATTAAAACAATCTGCTGGAAGTAAAAAAAAAAAAAGGATCGCAACACGAGGGCGGCCTTCGACTGACAGGAAAGGTTCACCCGGGGTCCTTGTGTGGTTTATTTGTTTCTTTTAAACCCGGACTAGATTAAAATTAGGAGATGAGGCTGTGGGAACACATGCGCAAGGATGGAAGTAGCAAGATACTTGGAAATTAACGCCTGGATGAGTTAGCTTTGTGCTCTTGCTACTCGTAGGTAAGGACGGTGAGAATTCCCACTTTAGATAATTAATTTATATCCATTGCAAGTATCCACGGACAGCTTTTCTACCCATCAAGGCTGGCAATATAATGTTCAAGATTAAAACGCGTTTGGTGTTAAAACATTCCTTAGAAACAGGGTGAAAACAAATTTAAAAGCCAGTTTGAAAAATCACTTCCGGAATCCAAATCCAATATGGAATAATACAGTTTTAGACACTCTTCCATGCTATGGATGTTTTGTGCTTGTTTCCTCCTCCTAGAACAGGTCGGAAATACCTTCAGTGTATTGATTTGAGGGGCAGCAGCTAAAAATAATGACATTGTTTTGCTCCAAACCATTATCCACATTATTCACCAATAAAGTCATCTCCTCTTGAACATTTCTCTTATTCCTTTTGATAGAATGATCGGCTGTAACAATCCTCACTTTCTAATTCTCATTACAGGACCAAACTAGGCCAGCTGCTACATTTCATGGGTTTCCAGAAGTCTTGGCTTTCTTCTTCATGCACTTTGATGGACCATCCTTTTAATGCAAGTGATTCTCACCCTCTCCACATTTCAAATTGTTCTATCCTTTTTATAGCTGTTTGCATTAAAGTCCATGGTTCCACAGCACACCACCAAATCGGGAATACACAGGACTGTACAATGCACATTAATTAATATAATCCCAGCTAAATGCCCGGATTGATGTACTTGACTGGATTATCCAAACATTTGTGTTAAATGTTGCTGTATATGCTCCATTGTTTGTTGGTATGAAAACGTGTTTCTTAGAAATCTTTAATGCCCTGGCATCTCTTGACTGGGCTCTGGAAACTGACAGAGATATTCCAGTCAGTGGAAGCTTTATTGATTAGGCTGCTCAATAATGAACAATGCAATGATGTGAGTCAGCATAAGGCAGAGTCTAATATTTCTATTACCTCCAACAGAGACCTTAGAGAAATGCTTGATGATGGAGACAATAGTGTTGAGCAGAATGAGGCCATGGAGTAATTCAGAATAAAACCTATCCTATGGTGTGTTTTTTTCTATTAGCAATTAAAAGCATTGGCATGTTGAGAAAATCTCTGTCGTTATTGCTTTAAAGCAGGATGGGGTTCTTGATTCAAGGGTCTCAGTTCCAGGAAATGATCCTACTGGCAAAGGCAAGTGTGCAGCTCTGGAGGAAGGAGGAAGACGGCATTGAAATGAAGCCATTCTGTTGTTGTTTTAAAGGGGGAAAGGGGAGCGTGCATCGTTCACAGAGCCCACCACAGAAATGCACGTTGCTACTGCCTGTCACTTCCATTGCAGTTCAACTTAGAAAATAAAATTAAATTTAAAAAAAAAAAGTCGCTGGGAAAAAAAATATTGTCATGCGACCAAATTGCAATCATAAAGGCATGGCTTCAGCCTCCGCGAATTGCTTCAGATGGTGAACTTCTGGGTAATATATAACATAAAGAGTTTAATTGAATCAGCCTGCTGGGTTTTTGCCCAGAAAAAGTGGGAATTTAAATGCTGAGGCAGCTTTAGTTGCCAACACCACCAGTCAGTACTATCTAGATTGGATTGTAAATAATCTTATTTTAGGCCCCGCTCTGTGATCGGGATAGGCTTTCTCCTGAAACTTGCTTGCAAAAGTAATTAAACAATTCCAGCCATGTACTAAGACGCAGCTGAGAAAAACACTTGAGCGCATGCATGCGCGTGCAAAACTAACACATACAACCAAGTGACACACACAGCCATTCCAAAGCTATGTTTAATAAACAAGGGGAAGAGAAAGCTTTTTTTAGGAATCCATCCATCTAGCTATGCTCTAGTAACGGTCCCTCCCTCTAGTTAGGGCTAATGTGAATTAACCAGACTTCCCAGATGGGAAAGACATCTTGGCCAAGGTCTCCTTCTGTTTAGTCAGTTGTTTAAAGATGCATTTTTAGACGCTTTATATGCAAGTATACAGAAGGGGGGGGGGAATGAAGCAAAACAACCTCCCGAGCCCATTAAAAAAAGGAGGAGAGAAATGCCAATAAAATCACATAAAATACAATCTAAAAACAATAAAAACCATTGGCAGACTACGTAAATAAATAAAACGCCATCCAAATTGTGACTCAGTGGTTAACACAAAGCGTCTTGGGAACAACCTCCCCCTCCAAAAAAGAGAGAGACATAACTCAGTGCAGAGAAAAGCTGAGAGTACAGACCTGCTCTGTCCTTTTGAAGTACCACACTATAGGTATCACCATGAGAACAGCAAAGATGGAATACATCTACAGTGTGCCTCACTAGACGATTGCCTCATGGGACGAAAAACCCGCAAGACGATTGGTTTTTGCGATTACTATGGTACCTTGCAAGACTTTTTTTCTATGACTGTGCTTCGCAAGATTTTTTTTTTTTTTGAGACCGATGCTTTGCAAGATGTGTGTTGTTGTTTTTTGAGACTGATGCATAGGGAACCTCACAAGACTATTTTTTTCACAAGACGACGATTTTCATGGAACGAATTAAAATCGTCCTGTGAGGCACCACTGTATTGAGTGTCCCAGCTGATACTGGACTTCACCCCACTTTGCTTTTTTCTTTCTCTCCTTTTGCCTTCTTTTCCTCTCCCTCTTCTTGAGAAATTGCAGGTGGGGTGGCCCAACACAATTCTATCAAACTGAGAGCCCTTAAACTACCATGGCCTCACCTTAAGGAAGCATGGGATTTGTAGTTTGGTGAGGGACTTAAGAATTCTCAGTTTTAGTTCAGAAATGGAAAAGGCAAGTTGGCTTAGTGGAAAAGCACCTGCTTTAGGTGGGAAAGGTCATTGGTTCCATCCTTGGTGCCTTCAGGTAAGACAATAACAAGATCCTGGCTCATGCTGCCAATCAGTGTTTGGAGTACTGGACTATATGAGCCAATAGCCTGGCTCATTTTAAGGCAACCTCTCTCATTTCTTTGTGCCAAACAGTGTGTGTTTTTATGAGCCTTCAAGGTTGGAACTACCTTACAGAGATCTTAATAGGGCTTTCGAAGTGAGTGAGATATTTAAGGAGTGGTTTTAATAGTGCTATTCCCTCCTCCATTGAGGTTTCAAAGCCAAGCCCAGGTCTCCTGAGTCTATCACTTTATCCACTACTCCACCCTGGATACCAATGTTAATAGTAATAGCCAGAAAATGCCATCCTCCAAGCGCAGAGATTTCTTTAGCCTGGATGCTACAAAGGAGTAAATCCTATTTGACCATCTCACGGTGTGACCTGATTATGAAGATCTGGGCTCACCCTCTGCTGCTGACATGCAATTTCCTGTGATTTCAGTGTAGTCCCCCTTTCCCTAATAAGTCCTTCGGAATATGAAAGGAACGTTGGACACCTCCTTCCATCCCAAAGAAATCCCTGTGAATGCAGGGATCATAATCCCCTGGTGCTTGGAGGATCCCCAGCTTCTACTGGCTACTGAAATGAACAAGAAATGTGAATACGGATTTTTTTTTTGGACCTGAGTAAGTTTGCCAATGTAGGTGGCAGTTGGTGAGAAGCTAGCTGGTAGGTATGTGTGTTTTGGATTTTCTGGACTACAAATCCCCATAATTCTCCTTTCTGGGAGCCCCACCTGAAGGACTCAGACCTTATGGACATGAAAATTGTGCTCACCTGGAGAAACAGCTAAGCTGATAGGCCTAACTTCCTGTTTGAAAAAAGAATCTGCCATGATGGTTGCTGGGGAGCTTCCTTTTCAAACAGGAAGTTAGGCCTATCCAAGGCATTCAGCTTTCCAGGTGAGCACAATGTAGATGTCCGTAAGGCCTGTAAAGTCTGGAGGAGGGATTTGCAGTCCAAAACAATCTGAAGTGCATATCCTTACTAGCTGCATGTCCCCCTGCTGCCTGGTGATCAAGAGAGGAAGAGAGGCGATAGCCAAAATTCATACATGTGTCCACATTCAACTATAAACAGTTTTTTCCTTCCATTAAATTCCAGGGTGGGGTGGGGGAGAAGAACCACAACCCCCATTTATAATTAAATTATGGGTATATGCAGCACTAAAAAAAAAAAAAAAACCCAGCTTCACATGTAGATTTATGGAATTATTTTACTGAAAAAGACTTACGTTACATATTTCATTCCCTTGTGGCTACTAATGTTTTATTAAATATAGTGTAAATCCAGCTGTGACCCAGCAATAAAAACCTGCAAGGGGCAAAAAAAAAAAAAAAAAAAGGAAGGTGGGGGTTTGAACATTTTATATTTTTGGAGCAGGGCAATACAGATGCTTTCAATGCTTACTCGCCAGCCAGAACTGTTCACCTCCGTGCTGATCTTTAATATGCATTTACACAATGCATTCCAGTTTCAAAGTGCAGGGCAACGTCTCGGCGCCACCTGCAAAATTCCATAAATGTAGCTCCAGCGCAGTAAAACAAATCTCGTGTTAAGCTATTAGGTAAATACATTGAAGGCTGCTTAATAGAATACACAAGAACTCAATGCACTGCATGAAAAGTAGACTCCAGTGATGCAACTGTGGACAGATATTAAGCTAGGATAATTAGGTTTAGAGGTAAATCCCATTTGTTTTTAGGGGGAGCGGGGTGGAGGGGTTTTAAGAATAATATTTTGATTTGCCAAATTATGCATTTCATGTTCTGGGTGTTTGGACAGTTTACTTTACATAAAATTAGACCTCTCTAAACTGTCTGCCCCCTCTCTTTTCTAATAGGATGGTCCCTTCATGGAGAAGGAGACGCCTAATTGAGAACATCCATTGTATGCAACACACGTCAATAAATAGTAAGCATGAATGTGAATCAATATTGTGTTAGTATTGGGATTAAGTGAGCTATACTCTCTCTCCACCCTCCTCCACCCATCACCTCCTTCCTTTTGCTTCTTCCTGGAGAGATGAATATGAGTAAATAAAATGAGTATTTGTTTGAAACTGTGTCTAGGGATTGAGACTTGTACTTCCCTGATGAAAAGTTCTCCGTTCCTCGGCCATGTGTCGACAATAAAGCCCAGCCGCCCCCCCCCCCCCCGATCGAGGGGAAGGAAACAGGAAAACTCACCCCCAGGCAAACCAGGTGTTGTTACAAAAGTGAAAGGTTAGGTTTCTTACGACTTTCTATTGCTACGAATTAGAGCATAATTTACGAGTCTCCCTCTCTCTCACTCTCCCCCTTTCAACGCTAATTTATCAGAATGATGTTGGATCATTTTTAGGGCAGCTGGTAAAGGGTATGTGACAGAGATAAAGAGGGATATGGCCCAGCAGTGGTCCGTGGTTTACTGTCACCACCAGCAATGCTGGCTAGGTCTGATAAGCGTGGCAATACAATAACAAGAAGCGACTAGTCACTGGTCCTTTGTGGTTGGTGAAATGGAAGGCACAGTGCATGTGCACAATGCATGCACACACATTCATACACTGCTGGGGAAGGCAAGGAAACATTCTTGCAGGGAGAGGGTCCATGAATGGAAGAGAAAAGAAGTGGCATGCCATCAGAAACTCCCTTATCATCCTTTACTTCAGAACTGAAGAGAGAGCCAGGGTGACGTGGAAGCTAGAGGATTGGCCAGGATTTCTGGGAGTTGAAGTCCAAGAACATCTGGAGGCCCAAGGTTGAGGACCACTGCCTTAGAGGACCCACTTGGGTTCACCAGAAGTTGGAAGAAGATCAAGGACACCTAAGAACAACACAACTATGTGGCAGGTTGTCACAATTTCTGCTTGTCAACTAGTTTATTTGCTCATATTTGTGCTCCAATGTTTTTACACACATGCTCATCTCATGCACGTATACTCACTCACAGATGGTAATGAAGCTGAGTGTTTAGCAGAAGTTACCTAAAAGCAAAAAAGTGTGCTGCTTATATACCACCCCATAGTGCTTCAAGCACTCTCTGGGCGGTTTACAAGTTAATTATGCAGGCTACACATTTCCCCCCCCCCCTGCAAGCTGGGTACTCATTTTACCGACCTCGGAAGGATAAAAGGCTGAGTCAACCTTGAGCCGGCTACCTGGGATTTGAACCCCAGGTCGTGAGCACAGTTTTAGCTGCAGTACAGCAGTTTAACCACTGCGCCACGAGGCTCTCTTCCTAGACAGAAGGATTAGGGACAGTCCTTCTGCTTTTGGTAAGAAACCAAGAGAGTGCTGGGTATCACCCCCATTGTCTGGTTGATGATGCCCATTCCCCTCATCCTTGGTTTAGCAGATCCAATAATGCGTTGAAATAACATTAGCCTGCATTTGTTAGTAGGGATGTAAATCATTGTGTGCCTCCTCATTGAATTGAAGAATGAGACACTGAAAAATTATTTCATTCATCCCATGATAGGGAGAAATATTTTGTGACAGTTTCAACAGGAGACTCTAATCAGGAGAGGTATTTTTCTGTTCCATTTTGTTCTTGGAAAGTAAGCAAAATGGTGCAAACTAGCACTTTTAACACAACTAATGCTGTAAAGCAAACTTGTGTAAATTGACCACAGTTGCTAATTTATTACATGGGCCCTTAAGGATTAGAAGCTAGGGAGGGAGGGTCGGTCTTCCTTTCAAGAAGAAAGATTTGTTGGGCAACTGCTCTTTGTGCTTCCGTGTGTGCTCTGCTTCTCAGAGGGAAATGGCATTGGCTATGCACAAATTTGCACTGACAGTTTGCACAAATTACAGACGTCTTAAGGGCAAATAATGCTGACGAACTTGCAGGGATTGGAAAAAGGTGAGACAGCTGAAATCAACAAGAATAAAGGATTTAGAGTGTTCTTTATATCCCTGCTTTTAACATAAATGCATCTGAATGAGATGGAGAATCAGGGCTTAACTGGGACAATATGGCTGACAAATTGGAACAAGTTCAGAGGAGGGCGACAAGGATGCTCAGGGAGCTGGAAACCAAGCCCTAGGAGGAAAGACTGAAAGAACTACAGTATGTATTGAGAAAAGAAGACTGAGGGGAGATATGATAGCACCTTTCAAATACTTGGAAGGCTGTCATTCAGAGGAGGGGCAGGATCTGTTCTCAACTATCCCAGTGTGCAGGACAGTAACAATGGGCTCAAGTTAGGTTGAATATCAGCAAAAACCTCCTAACTGTTAGAGCAGTATGACAATAGAACCAATTACCTTGAGAGATGGTGAGTGCTCCAACACTGGAGGTATTCAAGAGAAATTTAGACAACCCCCTGGCAAATCTGCTTTGATTTTTATTCTTGCATTGAACAGGGGGTTGGACTCGATGACCTTATAGGCCCTTTCCAACTTCATTATTCTATGATTCTGTGATCTCTGATTCTATGGCTGGTGCCCTGAATCTAGAGTTCTACCTTTCCTTCCCTGAAACGTGGACTAAATCCAAACCTGCACCATGACTACGTCATACTTGGAAATTCCTTTTCCTCTTTTATTTTACTGTTTGTCATTTCAATGCATATGGGAAACGTAATGGTGTTGAGTGGCATAGGACTCCTTTTAGCATAAACATGGGAGAGTTGGCAACCCAACTTACATGCATCTCCATAAATCTCAAGCTTAGCAGTATCACTCTGTGCCTAAAGATGGTGGACATGGTAGCTCAGATGTAGTGGGGACAGTGGATCCACTTTCAGGTTTAGCCTGAACTTTAGGCTATCTGTGTTCTAGGTCTGTCTACTGGACAGGGCTCAGCACTTTGGATAGCTCCTGTAATTTCAGCCCCAAAGCTGCCCCTATGATCAGGGTCTCCAGCTTCCATTGCTGAGAACTCTATACAAAGGTTCGTACAACATGATATGCAGTGGCTAACTAACAAGAAATAGGCTTTCAAATAGTAGTATAGAATCATAGATCATATAGATTAGTTGGAAGGGGCCTGTAAGGCCATCGAGTCTGACCCCCTGCTCAAGGATCCTAGGAGGTTTAGGAACTGTTATTGTCTGAGAACTGTCAATGAGGCTGGTTTTGTATTGAACCGAGAATGAGATGCATCTCTTCCCTGTCTTTAGATGGACAGCGTGTCGGATCTGAAATTTACCTTGTATTCTCCTTTTCCTCTGCTTTCATCATATTAGACATATATTTGAACACATATTTATCCTAATATATGCAGTTCTCCCATGCATGCATTCTTTGCATATGGTTTGCCTCATGCATATATTAAGAAAAATGCATAGGTAAGTGCACAGAGCACTTAGAAAGAAGTCCTTCTGAGACAAAATGAGAATACCTTCCAGAGAAGGGTGTATGAGAAAGTAGCCAACATTTTTAGCAATCACTTAACTTCCTTCTCCCCTTGATGATTTGAAACCCTTGCTTAGGGGGAAGACAACAAAGACTCGCTCCCTCTCCTCCACTGTCATCCTTTCTTACTGCCACTCTATAACTTCACTATACCAACCAAGAACTCTCTATATACAATTCATTAAAAAAATCAGAAGCACTCTGCTCTTAAGAGCCCATCACTGCAGAGCACACTGTTGAAATACACTTTGTATGTCATTGAACATACCATGGAAGCCAACAAGTGCATAGCTCTTTCTTGGGTGTTCAGACATAATCTCTTTCACATATTGTATTTGTTAGTGTAAAATGCTTTATTTAATGAATTACTTATTTTCTTGGATATACTTCTTTCCCAACCTTCCTACAAGGCTCTCAAGTGTATATGGGACAGTTAATCTGTAGGAAATAGTACATTTATTAAGTGGGTTAAACTGAGAGTTAAGCCCTGTGCAGGCATTAAGCATGAAAGTCTACAGATTTTAGAGTGGGATAGAGTTTGTGTGAGTTCATAAATCGTACCTCCATATTCCTATCTAGAAATCTAGAAATCATGTAGACCAGTGGTTCAGATGCTCCATAATGTCTGTAGTAGGCATCCTTCAGTCTCGAGAGACTATGGTAACGTGCTCTATATGGAGGACTTGGAACAGCGTCTAGTGTGGCTGAGGAGGCCAATTCGAGAGTGACCATCCCTTCCACACTGAAGACAAATCCAGTCTGTCCCTTGTCCAGTTCCCTGATTTTGCTGGTTTCGGGTCTGCCTCTTTGCCTCGGCCTGCTGGACAAGGGTCTCTTCAAATTGGGAGAGGCCGTGATGCACTGCCTGCCTCCAGGCTGAACGCTCAGATGTCAGGGTTTCCCATCTGTTGAGGTCCATTCCAAAGGCCTTCAGATCCCGCTTGCAGATGTTCTTGTATCCCAGCTGTGGTCTCTCTCTGTAAGCTAGCATCATTGTGAGGAATTCTGATGGCAGTGAGAAAACATGACCGCAAGAGAAAACATGGAGGGAAACGCTGAAGAAATTTCACCAACATTTTTTTTCCTTTTTGTAGTTCAGTAAAAGAAAACGAAAAATCAAACACTTTATCGGGGGAAACAATCAATTACGGGAAATCTGGGCTCAATTCTAGCCCACAGTCTGATCAGATCTGTCTTACTAAAAATTGCCAGTTAGAATTCCCTTTGAAGTTGTCCAAAGAAAACATCCACCGAACTCCAGATGAATGAATTAAAGAGCTTTCTATCTCTGTTCTTTCCCCCTCAACCTGGTCTCTAAAAGGGTCATAGAGCCCTCTATTTTCTTAATTTTGTCTTTCCTCTCAGGGGACCCTAGTTAAATATTTCTCTTGACCTGAACTCATAAACGGCTAACACCTGCACAGTGCAGTGTATATATTCAATTCAGGAACAACTTGCTGGTTCAGAAAATGTTTAGTTAAGAAACTAAGGATTATCTGATTTCACTGTCATGGCTCATAATCGATCATGTTCTGAATTATGCTTAGTGATGTAGAGGGAGGGGTGTATATGGATTTGTTTTAAAGTCAGAGCTGGTTTTTTTTTTTTTGAAATTGACACGATTTGCCCAGTCTTGTGATTCTGTTAGGATAGCCTTTAAAAGAATGATAATACCTGAACATGTTTGTTCTAGGTGGTCAAAGGAAAGATTAGCATAGGCGTTTTAGAGGATGACCACTTGCAGAGGATGGTGTAATTCAGTGCTTCCCAATCTTGGGTCTCCAGATGTTTTTAGACTACAACTCCCAGAAATCCTGGCCAGCACAGCTAGTGGTGAAGGCTTTGGGGAGTTTTAATCTCAGAATATCTGGGGACTCAAGGTTGGGAACTACTGCTGTAATTCTAAAAGCAACCAATGCAAGCTCGACTCAAAGAAAGACATTGAATATATGTGTTTGAAGATGCAGCGTTCAAAACGTTTCTCATTTAAGCAACATTATAATACATTTCTCCCAAATGAGAATTATGATTATGAGGCCTACATCTACTTTCAATCCACTGCCCAAATGTCACTGATGCAGGAGAGGGTCTTTTCTGTGGCTGCTCCCACACTGTGGAACTCCCTCCCACCGGACGCCAGGCTGGCCCCATGTTTGCTGTCGTTCTGCAAGCAGGCAAACTTTTCTCTTTAGGCAAGCTTTCTCTTCATCACTGCCTGCCTGAGTGGGGGATGGTTAAAGGCATGCCTGTGCTTTACGGCTTCGAATGTGTTGCTTTGGTGTTTGCTTTTGTTCTACCGTTTTTATTGTTTAACTTCTTTGATTCTTTCCATCTTGTATATTCATTGTTGTTAGCTTGGCATGCGGTCTTTTCAGGATGGGAGCCATCTTCGGTCCTTTCTAAAGTGAACGCTGGGGTAACTTTAAATAAACAAACAAACAAACAAACCAAACAAATAAACGAACAAACGAACAAACGAACAAACGACCGAACCACCGAACCACCAAACGAACGAACGAACGAACGAATGAATGAATGAATGAATGAATGAATTAGTAAGTAAGTCAGAGGCAACTTGCCAACACGTAACAGCAAAAACAAGGAAAAATACTCTACCTCCAAAAGGGCCTTCTGCCCCAATATCACAATCTTATTAAACAGATTGTCTGTTTTTTTTTTTCTCTAGCCATTCAGATCAGGTGTTTAAGGGTGGCTGGAAAGGTCTCCCGTTGAAAGAGAGGACCTTCTCTTCTGGATGAAGTGCTGGGGTTCAGACATACTAGTGGATCGTGGCCAACAGGAAACCATTTGTTGGTCCACTCTTGAGTTCTTATTTTAAGCACCGGCCCTTTGGGAGCCCAGCCCAACGATCACATTTTGCGATGGTTGTGATGATGCTCTGGGAGAAATCATCTGGGCTTGGTGCAAATGCATTAAGATTCCCCCTTAAAAACATACAACTTCATTTCATTGAGAATCACAAGCTCTCCCCGCCAAACCCTTTTATTGGCAGGGCGTCACTGCTGGAGGACGATGGCTGCTGACGAACCTATTATTTTCCATGGGAAACCCACAGTCCCGTGAGAAAGCCTGTCCATTTCTGTGGGAAACCAACAGGAGTGGCAGGATCCCAAGTCCTGTGAGACTGAACAACTGGAAAACCGACACGAGAACTGCTGTTTCTCATGTTTTTGTTCTTCCTTGTTGGGGGAGGGGCAGGAGGAGATCAAGGGACCCAACAGGGGAATAAATGAAACCTTGGGAAACTACTTTTTAAGATTAATTGGTTACCCAACATGTTGCAAAGCCTTTAAAAATACACCATTATTACCATTAACTGTGCAAGGTTTTTTTGTATACCGAATGTTTTTCACTATTTACTTGTGACTTCCCCCCCCCTTTTAGACTACATTTTATAACAACAGAAGTTGCATAGGTTGCTTTTAGGATGATAGCTTCCAGAATACCCCACCATCGTGCAGCTCGGCACGTTGGCTAAGACAGGACTACAATCCGAAATATAATTTTTCAGACTCTGAAGGGAGGGGGGAGAGTCCCTTAGGACTGAAGGAAACACCATCCAAAAATTCCATACAGAAAGTCCTTCAAACTGCACTTAAAAGTAATGATTCCAATGAGAAGAAAAACAGTATTCATCATTATTATTAGAGCAGCAGTAAATCCAAGGCTTCTGCATATAACCCATTTCAGTCCAGAATGATCTGTGCCCCATACATTTTGACTTGGGGGTCCTGTTCTCGGTCAACAAGCACATTTGCCAAACTGGCAAAATGACTTCCCTTTGAAAACTAAAACGGGTATAATTGTTTTATTTTCCAACCAATGTCAAAATCGAGATAGACAATTTTCTTTAAAAAAAAATAAGAGGGCAGAAAATGGGCCAACTTTCAGGCAGTTAACCTCAGAAGTTTTGCACCATGGATATCTTTAATATCTGCTTTTTAGAAACAAAAAATACCCAAATCAAACCAAACCACAAACCAAAGTTCAATTTGATTTGCCCTGGAACCGAAGTTGGGAATTTCCCTTCAGTCTAGACCAGTGAAAACTTTTTTTGAGATGTGACCCCCATTTCCAATAGCCAACTGACCATTTCCAATAGCCAACCACCAGCCATTTTTGCCTAAAAAGGCATGTTTAATAGGGTAAGGTCATCCCTTCTCTGAAAGTAGTTTAAAGGCCTGTTTCTCACACATACATGGCCACACTAACTTTAATATCCCGCTCCAAAAGGTTGAGGAAGAAATTATTTAACAAGGTCTACAACATATATAAGGTGACCCGTAACCCCTCAGAAAACATTTTGTGTCCCTCTTGGGGGGAGCATGATGCCCAGGTTGGAAAATATGGATCTAGACCTTATGCAAATAGGTCCAGAATTTAAGTTTGCCATAAATCTGCTGCACTGCCCTATTCCTTTTTTTGCTCCCAAATTCATTATTTCCCCTCGTTACAATGAAATTGTTTCCTCCTTGCCTCACTCCCAGTGGTCTGTGACTCATACTGTCCCTGAAATCCTGCTGCATAACTGAGTGCCGCGCAACAAGGGGGGGGCATCATCATCACTCAGCAACAGAAATCTTTAATTTAATTATATTTAAAACGTCCTTTGACCCCACCCGATTTTCAGCTTCTGAGGCTCCCTAGGGATCCCCTCTGCTTTGAGATAGCCTTTGGAGGAAGAAGCTTTTCATACTGAAAAAAAATGTATTGATTTATTGATTTTTATTGATTTATTAATTTATTTCTATCCTATCTTTCTCCTTTCGAAAGGACCCATGGCCATTGAATTCAGACCGCCAGCATGGCCCAGCAGTGATATTCTAATATAAAAAGGCTCCCCCATCCGAGGCTACCAAAGGCTTCTTCATGGGGGACAAGGGGAAGAGGAATACCTCGGAGCTTCATAATCTTGCAGGGAGGGTAATAGGAAGCTTTAAAATGCATTAAAGATTTCTGTTGCCAGCCGATGGTGTTATCCTCGTTGCACGGTGTAAAGTTACACCAACTGGAGTTTGGCCTTAATAAATAAATAAATAAATAAATAAATAAATAAATAAATAAATAAATAAATAAATAAATAAATAAATAAATAAAAACCAGCTAGATTGCTTGTAATGCAACATCCCCAAACTCAGTAATCCACAGCTTTTTGAGAAAATTAAACATGACAAGAATTCTTGATTAACAACAAACAAAAAAAAACCTACCAAATACATTCTGTTTTTCATGTCTAACAGTCTCTGACTCTGAGGATTCCCCATAACTCCCAGTTGTTGCTTTATGATCTTGAAACCATTTTTAAAATTGACTCAACCTTAACTACATTCCCCCCCTCCCCTCCACCTCATCTTGTATGAGGTAGGTTTTACAGATGCCATCTTAAAAATCAATTCAAAGAACAGCCATAAACTTGAAAGCTTCCCATTTAAAGTGTATATGGCACAATGCAATTTTGTTTAATTTTAATTGACAAAGATGTCAGCCTAAGAGAATATTTGAGAATATAGTCTGAACAGTAAACTCAAGCTTTGACACTTTTATGATATAATGATATAATTCTCGGGGGGGAAAGGAGGAGGGTAAGAGGGGGGGAAAACACCCTTCCACTGTCAGACTTCACACAAAAGCAGTACGTGTTTAAGTTTCTCTGTGGCGGCGGAATGACAAATGTATTACTAATTATACAATTAGTTTATTACACAGAGCCTGTAATAAACCCCTGGACATATATTCAGTGGGAAAAAATGGTTTTACTGAAGAGGGAGTTATTTATTTATTTCTACTTCAATGGCTCAGTAAGAAGAGCAGTCAAACCAATTTTAAGATCGTAAGAACTGGGAAGTAACACATAAACGATGCCCATATCAAAATGGCATAATCTGATTAGAGGCTCACACTATTGAGCTATCCATAGGTGTGATGGCTGGCTAATAAAGTAACGGCTGGCTATACCGCCTGAGGTACTCATTAGGTCAACACACAGAATCGTGATTCAAGTTACTTAGGAGAATTGATATCCATGTTATGGCTCATGTGCTCTACAGGGATAAAGCAGCTCTCTTCTTTCTTCAGAGGGTCACTTCTGTTGCAATGTTTTGAATTTCTTTAGTGCAGAGATTCACATCGCTTCAGGTTCTCCAGGGTAGACCACCACATTTTCTCATCAACTGGCACTTACAATCTCAATAACTCACTCTGAGACATTTGCAATAGAAATAACAAATAGTTCTCATTTACTTACAGTTGAACAGATCTACAGCAAACTGAAGAAACATTATTGTTCTCAGCAACAGCCCGCAACAGACTTGCTGGCTGTAAACAGCCTGACTAAGCAGAGAGGCAGGACTCTCTTTGAAGCCAGAGGCAAGGGAAGGTTAGTGCTAAATAGGTTGACAGTTAATCCAGCCCTGAAATGTCCCTCCCAGCAACACTACGAGAGGCAGCATGCAAGATTGCAATAACACCACCAACTTCTGCTTGTTCAAAGTGGGAGGGGCAGTACCCTCCTCTTATCACACTTGGAGAAAACATGTTTTAATAATTGCCTCCATAGGGCGATGTGGTTTTTAAAAATTGGAACTATCATGCAAGAATGGAGACTCATGGCTGTCCATATATCATGAGTCAAGAGTTATCATAATTTATCACCACTGGCCATATTTACAAATATCTACCCATCTCCAGTTGAGCAATATATGCGACTAATTGCTTCCGAAAAGTAATTTTATATCCATGTCTGTTTGTTTTAAGCCCGTGAGATGAATAAAAGAGAGTCTGTATTTTTTGCTTAATGGTGATTCTCTCCTAAGCTGGTTTTGGATGGAGTGAAGGATATCCACTAGGAATATACGAGCATCTCTCCATTTTGATTTCGCAGTGTTTCTGTGAATCCTGCCTTTATATTCCTCCCAAACTTGTTTTGCTTCAAATGAGGCTGGGATGGGCTGGGAGTTACACAAGGCTATCCGGACTGTTTCTGACAGAACTGATTCATTGTCATCTTAGAACTGCTGAGCTGGAAGGGACCCAATAGATCATCCAGTCCAGCCCATCAAGGAGGCCCAGGTAGGGAATCGAACTCCCAACCTCTGGCTCCATAGCCAGATGCTTACATCACTGAGCTATCCAGCCTATCTTCAGCCCAGAGAACACAAGAACACAAGAAAAGGAGGAGGAGACAGGTGTTAACAAACTTTGGCAGTTCACCAACCAGAAAAGAGAAACCAAAAGGAAAGGATAGAAAGACCAATCCTATAGTCCTAAAGTGAAGTTCTAACTTATTAATAACAATGCACACGAAGTCTTAGCCAGGTATCAAGGTATTTAAACCTGCCTTTGGAGGAGAAAGGAGAGGTGGACAGATTTAAAATCTATCAATTTCCAAGAAATAAAATTAAAAAGAAGCACAGAGACGATGGGGAGGAAGCTCCAGGAAATATTCTACACTGTCAGCGGTCATTCACTTTGCACTGCTGCTAAAATGAAAAAAGAAATTAAGGAAAACTGTTATAGCTTGGTAATCTCACCCAAAGAAACTCTATATGGCCTCAGTGACTGGTCTTGCGCTTCACAGAGAGGTAAGGCTGTCAGTCTCCTTTCATACTGTTTTAGCATCTTTTCTCTGCTTTATCATGTTGTTGTTGTTGTTGTTGTTGTTGTTGTTGTTGTTGTTGTTGTTGTTGTCGTCGTCGTCGTTGTTGTTGTTGTTGTCATTGTCGTTGTCGTTGTCATTGTCGTTATCATTGTCATCCTCTTTCCCCTCCTCCTTGTTGCAAGACTTTACTTGAAGAAACTGCTGAAGAGCTCAGTGGCTTTGGTCTGTGGCTGTGGAGCCAGAGGTTGGGAGTTCAATCCCCCACCCAGGCCTCCTTGATAAGGGATGGACTTGATGACCCATCGGGTCTCTTCCAGCTCTGTAGTTCTCAGATTATTAAACTATGGAGGGTGTTGTCCTACCCCATAACTCCTGGGGCTCTTTGCTGTGCCCCAGGGTTGCCATGGAGATGCATCATCGTGGTTCATGTTTTTGGCTTTCAGTCACATGCAGGGCGCAACCAGATAGATGGAGAAAGAGATACAGATATGCAGAAATAGATGGATTGGCATGTTTTGTCTTGAAATGAAAAAAAAAAAAGGAGAAAAAGGAACAGGTAGAGTTGGGAGGACATTAGTCTCGGACCTGTAAAGAAAAAAAAAGCAAATTGTGGCAAGGCTGAGGTGGAACGGCTGCTGTGATACCAGGGAGAGTAGAGATTTTAGTACCACTGTACCAGATTTGTCATTTAGGAGAGCTGCTGTTCCCTTTATTGAGTTCCACTGTAGCAAACAATTTCTACCGGCATCCCTCGTGTGTCCTTTGGGTTTATTATCTTTCCCGATGACTTCAGCATCTCCAATCAGTTCTGGGAGAAGCCTAATTTTCACCCACTGCTTAGAGGGGAGGATGATGATGGTCCTTCCTCTTCTCCCCCCCCACCCCACCACACTGAAGCCCTCTCCACTTCTCCCTCTCCCTCCCTCCTCCCCACTTTCTTATCAAATGAAGAATTGTGGGTAAGGGTTAGGTGTGGATAAATATGAGTGTAGCACTCCTGGAAAGGTCATGATCCCCCCCATAAGGTGCTTCTTGTTATTCCTGACCTTCAGATTTTCATCATCAGGCTGCCTGACAACTTAATAATGCAAAGGCTCAGGATTCATCTCTTCCCTCTGAGAGAACCAGTATGGGACGCCCTTTTCCCTGATTATTTCCCTGCTCTCCCGGCTGCCCTTTATAAGCCAACCAGAACTCCATCAATCACGCTCCTCTCCGCTTTTTCTCCTCAGCCCGCAGTCCGAGAAGCTGCAGTGTCCCCTTTTGTCTACCGCTAGAACAGGCTGCTTTACAAGAACGGTAGGAGGAAAATAATAATAATAATAATCCTAACGGAGCGAGGTAAAAAAAAAAGTCCTTTGCATCACGCCGACAAAAGGCAGGGATGTCCCAAATATATGAAATCAGAAATGAAAAAGAATATTGTCAGATTTGACAGCCTCCACCAAAATAGCCTTTGGCCACTCGGGGCAACGAGAACCGCCCGTTACCTCAAGAATTGGCACTTTTTGCGAGGCTGCCGGGCTATTTGGAGGAAATAAAGTAGAAGCAAACCACATGCACATTTTAAAATGTCAACAGCTTCCTTGTGCACTACTGACAAAACAATTCAATGGCACGCCACCTTCATTGACAGGATTGTGTAGGTTAGGTGAAAAGCATAAGTACACGTGAATGTTAGGTAAAATGCAGGAAATGAATGCACATTAGGGGAAAAATGTGCAAAATGTACAAAAAATCTCAGTGAGGGAAGAAAAACATATTTCTACATTGTGAAAAACAAGATGCAGTTGGAATTTAGTGAGCCGCAACACCATAAGGCATATACGTGTGTACATGTTTGGGTTATTTCCCCCCTATTCTCCATCTTTCTACCTACTATTCCAGCCTCAAAGGAGCATGATTTACATAGTCAGTTAGTTGTAGACACGGAATTCAGGAAAAAAAGCTGAATTATAGGGCATTTACAAGGCTAACTTGGCATTTTCTCCAATGCCAGCCTTTAGAAATAGCCCATTATGTTTCATTTTCAATTAATCGCCTGCCTGATGCAATATTATTTTCTTGCACCCCATCGATCAGTGCCCTTCTGGAATGGGGGGGGGGGTGAATTTTGTATAGTTTCATTTGGGATAAGAATTCACCAGATTCTCATTTCCCAAACCAAAATGCAAAGCAATATTCAGTGACGTTGTGATGTTCACGCTTTTCCAGGAAAATGAGTGCATTTCCAGAAATAACAGGCAAATCTCATCACACCAGGGAAATTACAGCTTAAGCTATAAAGAACAGTGTGTACAGGTATGCATATATTAGGAGAAATGCATACAATAATAAGTATGAAATTTCAAGCACTCTTAGAAAAAAAAAAGTAAAGTGATACAGAAGTGGGCCAGAATGTTTTTGTTAGCGCTCGGACAAAAATAAACTTCAGGCTGGGGAAAATAAGAAACTAATTGAAACCAAAGCTGACAAATCCATTCATTTCCACCCAAGAGTGGATTTGATTGATCCAATAGTTTGGAACAGGGAGTTCAGAATTAGTGGAATTATTGGAAATTTGAAGCTGAAATGTGGCATTTCCTTTCATTCTGCATAATTGGAAACTTCATCATGTTTGCAGTTAAATGGATGACACACATTGTCTGGGTCCATTAATGCTTTGATTGCCTTGGTAAATTAGCCCAGGGGATAGATGTGAGGAGCACACCCATATTAGTTCTCCTGCATCCCTCAGTGATTTTTGTTGCCATTGAGAGAGATGACCTTCTGGACTGCCTGATTGTGTTGGGTGTTAGTATCACAGTGCAGCAATGATCCTAATTAGAGATGCGCATGAACCACCAATTTGGTGATCCGTACTGGTTCATCCGTTGGATGAATAAGTATTTGGCAGTTTCTAGCTCTGCCTCCTCCAGCAGGCGCCCACTCAGAGACAGCACCTGGGCTTCCCTGCCCTGCCTCCTCTGGCCACTGCCTCTGAGTGGGCGGCCACCAGAGGAGGCAGGGCTGGGAAGCACCGAACACCTGATTGGCCAAAGGATGAATTGGCATGAACCACTGAAACAGCAGTTCATGCCCATCTCTATTCCCAATTCTTCCTGTTGGGTCATTTCCAAACTGTAGTGTTGTGGCTCCATTGGTCAACATCTTGTCTTCAGGTATATGATGTCCTATAAGATTCTGCTCTGTTGCCCATAATGTTCAGTATTTGTATCAAGCCACAGAGACAGGCTATTTAACACTATTGATGGCACCCTTTCAATGTATTGGAAAAAAACAGTTATGAAGATCAAGCTGATCTTTTTTCCTGTTCAGTGTCTTCTACGATAATGGCCAAAATCTTGGTCCTTAATTAAATATATTGCCCTGGAGCAGGCCCATTGAATCAATGGTTGTTGTTGTTTAGTCATTCAGTCGTGTCCGACTCTTCATGACCCCATGGACCAGAGCACGCCAGGCCCTCCTGTCTTCTACTGCCTCCTAGAGTTGGGTCAAAGTCATGTTGGTCGCTTTGGTGACTCTGTCCAGCCATCTCATCCTCTGTCGTCCCCTTCACCTCCTGCCTTCACACTTTTCCAACATCAGGATCTTTTCCAGGGAGTCTTCTCTTCTCATTTATGGTTTGGTTATTATGATATCTTGTTGCTGAAACTGCTCTAAATTTCATTTCAACTTATTTAAAACTAATTTCCAATGTTTGTAACCTGCCTAGGGTGCTAATCTAAGATCCCCTAACAAGCAGCAGAAATAATGAAGTGAGTTATATATTTTTTTCAAGAATACATTTAGCAGTTCCTCAGCTATTATAATGAGTTATGGAATTAGTTGTTTTTGAAAAGGTAAGTTGCAACTGCTGAAACATGTAATAGAAGAGTATGTGCTGGAGCATCGGCCAGTTCATTCGAAGGTGTTTTAAATACAAACTGCATCTTAAACACTTCAGGGATGTGGTGTTGTTTGTGGCTCCATGTTGGCTGCACATTTGGTAACAAATCCAGTTTTACATCTGCATAATTTGCAAAATGGCACATTGACGAACGAATTACAGACTCAGAAGTGTCTGCATTCTTTGGCTTGCTCAATTCCATATTCTATACTCTCGACGGAATCTCTTTTGGTCATTTTGCCACATGTCTTGCAAGCCAAACTAGACTGGATATTTAGACACAGAAGCAGATTCTGGCCCAGTCTGTTTTTGGCACCTCTTTAGACCAGTCATCATAATTTACTAGAGGTTTGCCAGTGGCGGGTCTTCTGCTTTGAGCCAAATTAACATCCCTGGATCTCAGCAGGCAATGAAACCAGGCTTCAAGTGTTCATTTCGTAAACGCCTCGATGAACGCATGAGGTAGAATCTTGGACATAAAACATGAGAAACCCCCTCACCCTCCCTCCGCTCTCCTTTCCTCCCCACCTGCGACTGAAGTACAAAAGGCAAATATGTGACCTGGCCATGATGATTTGTTGGATAGAGTTTTTCTCTCAGCGGACTGTTAATTAGGTAGAGGGAAAACACAGGTTCTCTTTGCTAAGCTTTGCCAATGGAAAATGGAGGGATATTCTGGATGCAGACCAAAGGTTCACCGAAAGATCCAAGGCCTTGCAAATTGAGTTGGCAGGAAGGGATTCTCCTGAGGAGAGAGGAAAACCAGAAAGTTGTCACTCATCGCGGTAAACACCATATGCTTGTCTTGCAGCATCAGGCGGCAGTAAAATGGACGAAGTCCGAGAGGCTGAAGAATTTTGTAAAAAGCAATATGCACATTTTCATACACATACATTTTCATACACATACAATTCGCCCGGATTGGTTTTGCCCTTCGCATTGAAGAGGTTGAATTCGTTCAAAACACAACAAAAAAAAACTACCTAGAGTCTTCCTGCTAGCCGCACACTGTTTACCTCAGCTAATTATATAAATGCTATCTAACAAACTCCAGGTTTCAGAGGGGCAGTAAAAAAATAAAAGAAAAATGAGAAATGTATTCTTGAAGGCTTTCACGGCCAGGATCTGATGGTTGTTGTAGGTTTTTCAGAACACAGCCAAACAACCTGAAATCAAAACTAAAGAAAATCTTTAAAAAAAAAAAAAAAAGAAAGGAAAGGAAAGGAAAATGTAGAAAACACAGTTTCTTACTGAAGAGAATCTGAACAGCAGGGACAATGTTAATTTGCCTTGGGAACATCACTGAGAGAAAAAGTAGTACAAAAAAACCAATGGTAAAAAAAAAATATAAAAAAGTTTAAAATGGCCTTGTAAAGATGGCTGCTTTGGGCTTTCTTAATCCAGAATAAAATAAAATACATACAAAAAAGGTTCTTCTACATGGGGTTTAGATTTCATGCTGCCCCAGAAAATTCACATATATGCTCTTAATCCAAACAATTAGAAAACAGTTCCAAATAAGGTTGTTAAAAATTCCACCATTTTCCTTCCACCAAACAGATATTTTTTAAAAAACCAAATGAAAACCTCGAGTGATTTCTGAATTATTTTATGAGTCCATGGGGGAAAAAATGATTCCGGGATACTAAAACGGCCCATCTGCCTTAATGAGGAGTTAAGTAAAGAACAAAAGAAAACAAGAAAGCAATGTGTGCTGTTTATAGACTGCCTCCTGTCTTCTACTGCCTCCCGGAGTTGGGTCAAATTCATGTTGGTCACTTCGATGACCCTGTCCAACCATCTCGTCCTCTGTTGTCCCCTTCTCCTCTTGCCCTCACACTTTCCCAACATCAGGGTCTTTTCCAGGGAGTCTTCTCCTCTCATTAGATGGCCACAGTACTGGAGCCTCAACTTCAGGATGTTTCCTTCCAGTGAGCACTCAGGGTTGATTTCCTTCAAAATGGATAAGTTTGTTCTCCTGGTGTGCTCTGGTCCATGGGGTCACGAAGAGTCGGACACGACTAAATGACTAAAGAAGAATAACATACTATTTAAAGCACTCTCTGAGTGGCTTACAATTTTTTTTAACTATATAGGTTACACACACACACACACACACACACACACACACACACACTGGCAAGCTGGATACTTTTTTTTACTGATGTTGGTAGGACAGAAAACGGACTCACCCTCTAACTGGCTACCTGGGATTGAACCTGGTTCTATGAGCAGAGTTTTGGCTGCAGTACTGCACTTTTTACCGTGCCACAAAGCTCCTAAGTAGAGGACAGAAGTAGATTTTTAATTCCGGAATCGTTCTTTAGAACCCACAGCTTGGTGCCTTCATACCTGTTTCTCCAAAGGAAACACAGATCAGCGACCATGTTCACAAACACACACAGTGACACGTGGGTCTCTCTCCCAAGCCATGTTGGTGGCCCTCCCCAGCTTCCATGCAGGTCCTTGTCACTGCTCAGGGTAAAAGACCATTATTTTTGTGGGGGAAACATTTTTATCCCTCTTCCCCCATTTTTTAAAAAAGGAAGTGAATGCCCAGCCACTTCCTGGGTTTTTTTTTAAAAAACATAACTCTCCGAGATGCCTTAAATTGCCACACTCTTCTCCCATGACAACTACCACTAAGTAATTTTCCTGCTTGTTGTAGCCATCCCACCATGTCATTTCAGTTCTTTCCAGGCCAGGTGCCACCAAAAGGGAGGGCTTGGCCCTCCCAAAATTTGGCCCCCCAGGAAGTGCAAACATTGTTGATCCCTCCCCTAAAGCAAAGGTGGGGAACGTCAGGCCCCAGGGCCCAATCCTGTCCACAGAAGATCATAAAATGGCCCTCTGAATTCCCTCAGATTTACCTCCCTCTCTTCCCTGAGACACTACCATTTAGTGTCAGCATTTTCCAGCTTTTGGACCATCTCGTCCCATTCCAAAAGACTCCATTTCGCCTTTGTATTTATGTGTGTTGTATTAAAACATTCTGGCATTCTGATTCTCCCTCTTTTGTCTTCAGCATGCCAATTGCTGTCATTGGCCCTCAAGAACTTCTCAAAACTGGATTCCGCCTTTGAATGATAGAAGGTTTCCTAGGCTTGCCACATAAGGTAATCCATGACAGTCCAAACTTGGTCCCACCATCAATTCAGTAGGGAAGGCTAGTCAGAAGGTAGCATTAGTCAGGCCTAGGGGGCCATTGACCATGAAAAACACAGAGGCCCTAAGACAGGCTCAAATACAGAAAGGACACCTAGAAGAGAGAGCAATCCAATAGCTGGGAAATTGTCCAAAGTCAATGCCAGAAACAATGGAGAAACTAAGGGAAAGGGCAGTCAAAAAAAGAAGGTGAAGCTGATAGCCAGAGATTGGCTTCATGGGAGATTCATATGCCAGCTCAGTTACACAAATGGAAAACCTGTATCGTTCCAGCAGAAAAGAGATTAGAACCAGCACCTCAACTGATCCAGCTACAGACGTCCCACACTTCCAATCTCCCTACCCATGAAGGACCTTACCCTAGCGACCCACTTGGGCTTTAATGCCACCGTGTTGCTTGCCTTATTCCCTTGCTGATTTGCAGATGGGACGAAAGAGTTAAGCAAACTTTTTGCTAGGTCACAAAGAGGTGGAACATGTATATCACTCTCAGGTCCAGACCGCCATTAATCCCCCAGTTTCCAAGAGAGAAGGATACTCTAGTGATGTTAATTGCTGTCATGCACATGGGAGAAGAAATATCACATGAAAAGGACCTGTTACTATGGAAATAACACTGCACAAAGGAAAGCAGCCGACCACATCCTCGCAGACAAATTTTTAGGATGTTTAAAATAAAAATAAAAAAGATTAGCTAATGCTAGACTTGATAGACAAGCTCTTGAACTTCAGGCTTGAACTTGAAGTTCCTAAAATGTTTATTATTGTGTTATCCTGGACATATTTTGGCAGATTTGAAGCTGTAGCGGAAATAGCTGCAAGAGAATGCTCGCAAGCGTGGACTTTGCCCCTTTCTAATCCAAATATTTATTATTTTGCTCACAAAACTCACACTTCAAAATCTTACTCCCAGTGAAAGTCTGATTCCTATTTTCCTTCTGCAATCCAATTCCCTTCTTAGCTTCCCTGGATGTCAGCCCTCTTTTGCTTCAAAGGAATACACAGAGCACAAAGTAGGGCTTTCAGGGAAACCAAGAATTGAGTTAGGCTCTTCATAGATCTTGGATTCAGGGATCCTTGTTTGGTGACCTTAAAGCATCATTCAGTGGTCTGGTGGCTTTCAGGGACCTCTGCATGTCTGCATGTAGCACCTTTCAAGAAGAATGTGCAGGTTTGCTTATTTATGATGTTGCTTGGGTCAAGCTTCGAGTCCTGATGTTTATAATCCTCATTGGGTTGAGTGCCCTTTACAATCAACCTCAGAGTAATAGCTTTCTGGTGGTTGAACATGGACACGGCATCCTTTTGGTGTGTTCATATGGAGCACAGCATAGGTGCTCACACTCTGTGTACATTTGAACAAATGCTTGTGAGAACCTGTTTCTTCAGATGTTTGTGAGAAGATTCGTTTCCCATTTGTACCCAACAGCAAGACTCCGATTAAGGACAGGTTACAGATTTAATCCTTAGTCACTGGTGGTTTCAGTGTCAACCCACAAGGAAGAGGATGAACTAGCTCTGGCCCCTCCATTCCCTCTTCTGCTTGTGTAGCAAAGAAGGTCCACTGGCTTTGGAAGTTCTCCACATAAATTAGAACTCTCATTTCCAAGACTTCAAAATCACAGATAGTAGGGACCATTCTCTTCAACTCAATCCCTCTTCACCTGTAGAGGCTGATAGAACTGGAACTGGAGGTGGAAGATATTGGGCTGGCATATCATCCCTACTTACAAGCTGATTTAGCACCCTTTAATTACCACAACATAGGGTTCAAGGGCACTGCTGTAAACAGATAGCTGACATATGCTTGCATGAGTAGATAAAGATCTCTTCACTTAAATGTGTATACAGATCAACAATATGTGTACATCGTCAAGTTAATTAAGAGCATCATTCAGACCCTGATGTTGGGAAAGTGTGAGGGCAAGAGGAGAAGGGGACAACAGAGGACGAGATGGTTGGACAGTGTCATCGAAGTGACCAACATGAATTTGACCCAACTCCGAGAGGGAGACAGGAGACAGGAGGGCCTGGCATGCTTTGGTCCATGGGGTGACGAAGAGTTGGACATGACTAAACAACAATCATTCATGAACAAGCACTTCATTGTAGTGGATCTCTGTGAGGGAGTCACTCCCAGTGCCCCAGGCAGGCTGTCGGCCCATCTGAGGCTCCAAACAGGAGAGGCCCAGAAAGGAGACAACATATACATCACGAGAGAGCATGGTGAAAGGGCAGCCTAGGGTTGCTGAGGGCTTCACCTGGGAGAACACATGGGGGAGGTTGAAGGAAAAATGAAAAGGGAAAAGAGACAAGATGATGAGGGCTGACAAGAGGGGAGAGGAAGGGACAGATCCCTCAGGAACCACAGAAGACAGCAAGGTTACTTTGGATGGTGAAGAAACGCGGGGAGAAGCTGTGGAGGAGCTGACATTCTGCACCAAGTAGGACTTTGTTGATCATTTGGCTCTCTTTAACAAAGGGTTAAAGGGTTAATTTTGAAGCCGAGTGATCAAGGATTTTAATAAAGCAAAGGATGGCGAGAGAGGTACTGCCTCAATATCTCAACAGCAAAATCTCTCTTTAACAAAGGGCTAAATTGTAAATACATATGAAGTCGCCATGGAGTTTGAGTCTTCAACGTGTCTCCTACAAGTGGAGCCAGCCTGTGTGGGCTTGGGCAAGCTGTACAGTCCCAGGGCATCCCCAGAATAAGAGAAGGGTAAACTACTTTAGGTAGTCATTACCCGGAAAAGCCTGAAAAGGGTAATAAAAAGTCAGAATTGACTTGATAGATGATGCTGCTGATCATGTTGCCTAATCATTTGTGGAGTTAGCCAACACATCCATCTACCCAAGTGTATCTAAAGATGGGAAGCAATTTATGCTCACCCAAGGATTTATACTCAATCATATTACAGTATATTAGGCACATTATAGACACTACAAATTCCCTAATGTATAGGAAGGATTAAATCCATATTTGTGCCCAACATATTTGTGCCCCCCCCCAATGTTTCAAAGCAAAACGGCTTCGAAACCCAACCTAAAATAATTTCCATTTGGTTTATTTCAGATTGGGTAAATAGGAGAAGACGTTGGACACCCCACGTGTCGAATTCACACTTAGCACGACCCCCAAAGTGGAGAGCAAAACCTCTTACGACAAAGCTGGTTTGAATAGGCAATGGGCCCAATGCTTTTTTCCCCCCCATCTCAGCATGAGAGAAGGTGGAGGCACAGTCATATACAAGATGAACTACTTCCCTGGATGGAAAGCTGCACGTATCTGCACAGATTGATGGAGTCATAAGTCAAAAGAGAAGCTAACCTGGGCAGAGAGTGAAGGCAAGCTGAAAAGCTAAAGCCATTCCAGGTGGGACGGAGAAGGAGAAGGGGGGGGGAAGCCCCTGACAGTCTCTATGCACGTATGAGGTCATAACGTCTGTTCCATTTGAAGCCCATATATAAATATTTTAGATTTATATTTTTGGAAGTTTTTAAGCCTCCCTATAAAAAAGCATTTAACTTTTAGGTTGTTGTCCCCCCCCCTTTTTTTCCTGTTCTTTTCTTTCTCTCCAAATGAAGAGGAGGAAAAACATTCATGGCTTCCCATAAAGTTCAGCCTTGATCAAAACAAAGGCATAAGTCAGGTTAGATAACTTTGAAAGCCTGACTTACCTTACTCCACATCTGAAAAAAGATGGAACATGTGCACACACACCACACACCCATATGCACACATGCACACAGACACGCACACACACTTATTCCCCAGCCACATAGTATTTTTTTGTTGTTGTTGTTAAGTCATGTCCGACTCTTTGTGACCCCATGGACCAGAGCATGCCAAGCCCTCCTGTCTTCCATTGTCTCCCGGAGTTTGGTCAAATTCATGTTGGTTGCTTCGATGACACTGTCCAACTATCTCATCCTCTGTCATGCCCTCACACTTTCCCAACATCAGGTTCTTTTCCAGGGACAGGCCCGTAAACAGAAAACAAGAAATCAGACTTTTTAAGTGGTCACTCCTCAGCTATGGAATCAGTTACCACATGCCTTTGCCCTCCAATCCCAGAATAAAGACGTGAGGCAAATAATATGGGTTAAAATACGGGCCAGACTTTATTGATTGTAAATCAAAACTTGCCAATCATTTGGCAAAGAAGGGCTTGCGGTAGTACAGGGACAGGTAAATCAAACAACATATGGGCGTGGCCCCGGCCCCCTGTTCTCACGGTCTTAAAGGCCGGTCTTAAAGACCCAGCTAAATAAACACCCCCAGACCTCGAGCCATCTTTACTTGGTGACTGTTGGTCCGGAAGTGGCCCAGCGCACGTTTCTCCCCCAGGTTCTGTAACTGCATAATCCGATGTGCTGTTAGCTTACCTGATCTTACAGTGGGACTCACTGGAAAATATCTGTTTTTTTTTTTCAGCACTACCCACCAGTGTGACCAAATTTCCACCATAAATTGCCAGCAACCCTTACTAGTGTAGGATAGGCCAATATATATAAAATCCCCCCATCCAGCTCCAGCATTCGCCCGGCCACTTCCCTCAGGAATCTTCAAGAAACAACTTAAGACTTGGCTATTCCAACAGGCTTTTCAAACTATGACATCTACGGAGCCGACTTAAACTGCAGTTAACCGTTTATAATGACTTTCGATCACCACCAATTTAAATGTGCCACTTATCACAGAATTTATTTTAAATTGTTCAGTTACTGTTACAATGTTTTCTTTCCATAGTTAAGTTATTGTTACAACTTTATGTTTTATTGGTTGATTGTTGCTTTATGTTGTGAACCACCCAGTGTGGCCCTTGACCAGATGGGTGATCGATCGATCGATCGATTGATCGATCAATCAATCAATCAATCAATCAATCAATCAATCAATCTCATAAGAAGCAAAAGCTGACCCAAGCTTAGTCAAAGACCTTTGAGGCTAAGAAGTTCTGGCTGGTTTGCTGTGCTTCGTCTGCCCTTCCTCTCTCCTCCCTCCTCCTCCCTTTGTAGTTTGCTTCTTTTTTTTAACAAAAAGGAAAAAATATCACACCAGTTTTGTTAGACACATTTTGCACAAACTGAACAGGGGAGAAAACTTCATGGATTTAGTTGCACTGCAGGTAAGGAAGCAACCGGCTTTCACTATGTATTGAAACAGCCTCTCCTACAGAGAGCAAGTGATCTTGGAAGATTCTTCACACGCCTAAAAATATCCCGAACCGTCATGCTATTTTGACCATCTCACATAAACATCCCTTCCCATCCCTGGCAGTGAAAATATGACAGCATATGGAATAGCTTACAATTGCCTCTCCTTTCATGATGTGGCAAATATACTGCCAGAGGTGACAGGTTCATTCTTGCCTATAGGACCGGTTTTGTCTGGAGCTCTGTATGGAGCCAAGAACTGGTGCAACTTGCAAGTTTTCTCTTTATAATATGGCAGCCAATAGGGATAGTTATCCATCAAGCCACAAATCTTTGCAGGAGCCCTCCTCCATTTCCTGGGAAGCCATGTTCATTCCGCTGTTCTCCTTTTTCTGTTACTGACGAGCACTATTCCCATTTCTTGAGCTTTCAGGACCTAAACTTAACACTGGGTGGGTGGGTCTTTGTAATGTCTGAATGATGGAACCAATGATATCCTTGTGAGCTCACCTACATGCTCCATCTGCTCCTCTCTGTAAGGGAGTTCACTTGTGCATTGATTCAACTTAGTTTAACAGATCTATGTGGCGTTACTGGAGACTCAAACCAAACCCTTCCACTTCCTTTCCATGTCAAGGTTATTGTGCCTCACTTAGGACCACCCCCTTTTCTTTTGGCAGCCTGGATCCTTCTCGTTCTGTTACCCACATCCTGAAGAATTTCGATTCCTATGGGGGTATGTACAGTTAGTAGAGTTCTCTACCGGGAGAAACTTTCACACTGCTTTCGGCTTTAGATTTCTTCAGATACAGGCCTTTTCATTGAACCCAAATCTTTAAGGACCCTTCATTTCACTTTCATTTCAGTTTTCTCATTCTGGCTCATGGCGCTATACCTCACCAAGCCCTACAGGATCCTCAAATCTAGTCCAAAAAATGGCAGCCATGACAGGGCATTAATCATCCTCTCCAAAAGTAGTTGCTGTGATAGAACAAGAAAAAAAAAAGAATACGAACTTCATTGCCCTCATTGATTTTGACTGTCTCAACAAGAGAAGGCAAGCTGAGAGTACGCTGTTGTGTCCTTTGAGATCCTTCACCTCCAGGAAAGTCCAAGCGCTTCTTGTCTTGGATAAACATTGTATAATGTGTTTCCGTATTTAAGTCTCTTCAATTTGGTCAAACTACCCCTTTGGAAAAGCAAGCATACAAGGCAAAATCCAAAGAAACAAAACGTAACAAAAAGACAAAAGCAGGTGGCACCTTAAATACTAACTATTATATTTTGATGCAAGCTTTCATGGATATATCCACTTCGTCAGACATACTCGATGGAAACAGAATGAAATGTTGAATGAAATATCAGTTTCACAAGAAGAACATTCTAAATATTCATTGGCAAGTATGTGCACACACAACCCTAACAAGCACAGAAGAAATGGCTGGTTGTTCAAAGAGATGCAACAAACTCTCCAGCAATTCTGTCTTTTCAGGTCCAGGCAAAAAAAAGCAGCTGCCTTCAACATTTTGTGCAATTTTAATCATTTGTTAGTCCCACAATTTGTTCTTGATTTGTATAAACATTTCTTCTCCTTGTTCTTTTCTTCTGTTGTCACGATGAAGAAAAAATAACTCACCATGTAGCTGAGTGTCATTATGAGCCAGAATAAGAAAAGCATGGCTACATGGCCCTGCTTTTAGGTGTGGGTGAGAAATGCATTTGCTCAACACATTTAAATTGCATTGAATTTGGATAGGAGCCAGTAAAACTGTACATCAATGTTCACACATTTCCAGAATTTTTAATACAGTTCACATTTTTTTAAAAAAAGTGTATATAATGAACATATTAATGGAAAGTGCATATAATAAGGGAGAACTGGTTGTAAAAGTACACGCATTTGGAAACCTGCATACCCAAATGTGTGAAACAGGAGAAAGGCACATAAATATGTGCATGAATGTCCAGGTGGACTTGTTAAGGGAAAGCAATTCCAAAGCTAAAGTAACAGTCAGGACAAAACAAACTTAGCGCTGGAAAAAACTAGACACGGAGAGGAATCAATCTTGACAGTTTCATCCACCTCTAGGTATTAGCCAGCCAGGACCTAATTCCATTTTTGTGACAGATGTACAGCAGATGTGTTCATTTTTTACAAAATGGGAGAGAGTTGCTGTTGGTGTATAAGACTGGCAAGGTGGCTCAGGCTGGCAACCTGCCTTAGTTCTCAGAAACATGAAGCTAGCCATGGCTACTCAATAGCCTGAGAAAGGTGGTCTGGGGCTTATCCATTGGTGGTGTTGAGGTGGCCCCCAGTCTGGTGCCAACGGACCTAGATAGCCCCTTCTCCAGGTGTGTGTGTGTGTGTGTGTGTGTGTGTGTGTGTGTGTGTGAATCAACTGCGGTTATTGGAGGGGATAAAAGGTATACACAGATTTTGAGCTGAATGGGGATCCAGTGCCCCTAACCCCAGCGTTGTTGAAGGGAGAAGTCTACCTATTGTTAGCCACCTAGAGTGGTCTTTGATTGACCAGATAGGCGGGATACTAAATAAATAAATAAATAAATAAATAAATAAATAAATAAATAAATACCAGGTTTCCTGAGGGAATTCCTGTTCCTCTACATTTGAGGACAACAGGAGGGAGTATTTATTTATTTATTTATTTATTTTATTTATTCGATTTCTACCCCGCCCCTCTAGACAACGTTTACTCGGGGCGGCTTACATATCTTAAAACATATTAAAAAAGCTTATAAAACGTATATAGTGCAATTACTATAATTAATAGTATCCAAGATGGCAAAAACTCAAAAAGAAAAAGAAAAAGAAAGAAAAGATCGCTTAATTGACGGGAGGGAAGGCCTGTTTAAATAATCAAGTTTTTAGTTGGCTTTTGAAAACACCCAGCGAGGGTGCCAGCCAAATTTCAGTGGGGAGTGTGTTCCACAGCCGAGGGGTGACCGCCGAGAAGGCCCGGTTTCTTGTTTTCTCCTTCCAGGCCTCCCTCAGCGTAAGTCCCCTCAGCCATCCCTTCTGGCTATGTCAGGTGATTCTGGTAGATCTGGGCGGGAGGAGGCGATCTGCCAAATATTGAGGTCCCAATAAACAGCAGTAAACAGCAGAACATGAAGCCTATGAAATGATCACCATACCAGCTTTTGTAACATCTGATGCCTTATGGCCGTTGGCTGTCCCAGCAGTACGCCCATGTTTTCAAGCCATTTTGCCACCTGAACCAGAGTAGCAAATGATGTTTTCCACCCAGATAAAGGTTGCATAGTTGTTTGGCACAAAATGGAGGAATGTCCGCCCATATCTCTCCCTGGAAGTACAGGAATATTAAATTGAAGAAACCCCAACTTCCTGTTCTTTCATGACACTCAGGGACATCCACCTCCGTGTGCACTTTGTGGCTGCCCAACAGAACTCTTTTGCAATTGTTGTTTCGACAGCCCAGAGCCTTCTCCCTTGAGGAGAAGTTGAAGGTTATCTGCCCCATGCATTGGTGCAGCCGCAAAGTGTTCAGGCTTTTTAGTGAGAACGCTGGCAATGAAAGGCCCATTGGCTGACTAAAGGGGGTGTGAGAGGATATTTGAACACAATGGGACGGGGGACATAGAAAATAAAGCCTATGGAGAAATTCAACACCTTCTCCATGAGACTGGTGCAATGCATTTTTTTTCAGTTGACTAATTTATATGGATATCAAGGGTTCGGCTGGAGCATTTTTAAAGTAGGGGAAGAAAGACGAAGCTGAGGGAAAATATGTTGCTCTCCAAATCCCAGTGGTGTGCCACATTCATTTTACAAGAGAATTTATTCTTTAGTACTTTCATGGATTGACATGAGGGAGGAATTCGCATGTCAGGAGAGATAACATCTCTCAGCTGCCAAAGGACTCTATTCAGACATGCATGTTAGTAGGTTGATAACTTATTCTGTATAGCTGAGAACTCAAAGATAGACATTCCTGCTTTTATCGCCATCTCTCTCCTCCCTGCATACTAAAGATATGGCAAAACAGCAAGATACATCTTAACTAGCCCTCTCAGAGAGAAGAGAGTTTTTCTCCCCCCCTCACCTCCATCCATGCCAGGAGGAACAAACGTAAAGGAATAAGATGTCGCCTGCTCTGATAGGAAACATATTATCAAGTCTAGCTTACGTAAATTGAACTTTGTGTTTTTACGTAGGCGAGTTTACATATTCTTAGATTATATATATATATAACCTGAATCAAAATTATTGTGAATATTTCCAATAAAGCTAAAAAAGAAAAAAAGAACAAAAGAAACCTTTTTTTAAAAAATAATAATAATAGACGTCTGGATTTATTTATTTATTTATTTATTTATTTATTGCCTGCTTAGGTGCTCTGCCCTTACTTGGAGACTCCTTCATTTGCCTATTACGATACAAATTTAATTGCCAGCAAAGAGGCACTGGGGCATCCATGCCACTGAGCCATTTCTTTTCTTGAAAAAAATTAATTTTTTATTTTTAAAAACTAGGAATAAGGTAAGGAGTACAAAAGGTAGAGGGGGATATGGGGGGGAAGAGGGGGAAGGATGACACAAAATGTACTGTCATCCAATCTATTTGTTCATGTTGCGATATCAAGTCAGCTTTTCACCTTTCTACAATTTGATTGCCCTCCAAGTTTCAACTTACAGTTCCGTCTTAGCTTAATTCTATTTTATTCAAGTACTATCTGGTGACTCAAGCCATTTATATAATAAATCCCATTGTTCAGTTGCCTTTTGTATTGGACAGTTTTTCAACACTTCTGATAGAATATCCATTTCTGCCGCTTCCCATATCTCCTCAATAAGTCCCTCTCGTTTTGGTATCTCGTATTTCTTCAAGTTATTAGCATAAAGAATTCTGGCTGCAGTGACTATATATCTAAAACTAGGTAGTTCTTTGTCTTATCTATATTATCTGGTATAATGCTCAGTAAAAACAATTCTGGGGTTAGTGGAACATCACAAAGCAGTATTTTTTGTAACAGAGTATGTACTGCTATCCAATACTGTTTCGCTACAGTACAAGTCCACCACATATGGTAAAAGCTTCCATCTTGTGCTTCACAATGCCAACAAACATTTGACACCTCTGTATAAATCTTTGCCAGTTTGTGCCACCTATAAAACTTCTTATATATGTTCTCCTTGAAATTTACCAATTTGGTGAGCTTACATAAATTGTTATTTTTCCATATTTGCAACTATTGATCAATATCAGTATTATGTCCTATATTTTGTACATTCTTTTACCATCTCATCTTGCATTTTAGTTTCCAGCACATCATCATACCTTTTCTCAATTACTTTATCATTTGAGCCCAGCAGAAGTTTATTCAATATCGTTTGTTCTGTGTAAAAGCCCTCTATTTTATCTTTTCTATACCTAGATTCCACTTGTGCTCTGGACCACCAGGCTAGATATATGTTTTGTGTTTCTAACTCTTCTTTGGACCTTAACTCAGAATCATTTTTTAACAGATCTTGATAACTTAAAAGTTTTGCTTCTGTCATGAGGTTAGGTTGTGTAAAGACCTCTATAGGTGATACCCATGCTGGTGTTTTTTTTTTTAGTAAATCTGCTGGATGATCTTTTTCCAAGTCCCTAGTAGGGCTCTTCTTATCATATGTGAGTTGAAACTTTTCTGCTCTTTGTCTTTCTTATACCATAAAAAGCATGCCAACCTAACTGTAAATCATGTCCTTTCAACTTGAGTAGTCTATCATTATCTAAAATTATCCATTCTTTTATCCAGACTAATCCACAGGCTCTATAATACAACACCCAATCTGGGAGACCAAAACCTGTGAGGAAGAACTAGATTGTACCAATTGGGGGCATTCCCAACCCTTGGTATTGAGAGCTTTGGAATTAATCAATGTTCTTTGGAAAACTGTCCCTGGATAGTGGAAAGAAAAAGAAAAGAAAGGATAGTTAAAATCCAATATTTAGTCCCAACTGTGTTAGACCTATTGCATGAATGAAGCTTGTTAATGCAACACTAGAGGTGGGATTTTGGGATTTCAGAGAAATCATAGAAAAGTGACGTTGGAAGGGGCCTACAAGGCCATCAAATCCAACCCCTTGCTCAGTGCAGGAATAGAATCAAAGCAGATCTGCCGGGTGATTATCTAAGTTTTTCTTGTATACCTCTAGTGTTGAGGCACTCACCAACTCCCGAGGTAACTGGTTTCACTGTTGTACTGCTCTAACAGTTAGGAAGTTTTTCCTGATAGTCAGCCGAAATCTGGCTTCCTTTAACTTGAGTCCATTGTTGCATGTGCAGGACACACAATTTATTTAGCTACAAATGCAATGATTCTCCATTTTGGGAGTTTCACTTGACAGACAGACACCTAAATGTTGCTCACATGGGAGCAAGCCCTGAACTGGAAGGATTTGATGCTTAGCTCCTCCTGTATTGCAGTCCAGCAAGAACACTCCCAGCTAGCAGTTGGGCAGCAACTGAAAGCTTGGGCAGAGCTAGGCCTAGAGCTAGACCTTCCATTGCAAGTCTTTCACCCAGGTGTGTGACATTTTGATGTCCGTAAAGTGTTTGTCAGTCACGTAGAACTCCCAAAATGAAGAATTACACGAGTTGTAGTCCCACCCCACCCCTAAAAAAAAAATCCAAACAAAAAACCCAGTCTCGAACAAGTATTGATTCAGTGAGTCAACTGTAGTTGGAGCCTACCATGAGATCTAGCTGCAAACTTTATTTAATTGTGTAAATCAAAAGATTTCCTAGTGGACCAGAACTTTGACATCTAAGCATCTAAATTCTTCTCTTCATATATTATGGATACTGTTTTCGTAATAGTGGCTGGGGTCGTTTGTTTGTTTGCTTGCTTGCTTTAAGCCTTCTAGCAGTGTCCATTTTGGAATGGATAGAGCTCCAGGGTGGGAATTTCCAAGCCCCTTATTAAGCCCTCGGATGGGGAGAAGTGATGGGGGAGGAAAACACCAGGCTTCTTCCAACCCAGATGTTTGCCCTCTAACCTCCCCTTTTAGCCTGAGTGCCAACATGAGGCAGCAGCATGGGGGAAGCACCCAGAAGCATTGTAAATGAAGTGACCTAATTGCAGAGGCAAAAAAAAGTATAAGGCTGCTGCCTTTCTGCGTGTATAAATGTGTGTGCATGTGTAAAAGAGTGCACGCGCGCATGTGTGTGTGTGTATTTCTTTAATATACATGAAGCAAGGTATGATGGCTAATTTTCAGCTTCTAAAATATGCAGCTCTCATTGTCAAAGGGTGGGGGGCGAAGCCTCTAACATATGCAGACCGAGGTTCATTTAATTTTGTGTGCATGAGGAATCTGGAACTGCATGGAGAAAAATTGCCAGTCTGAATCAGAGCATTGGTTCATCACATTTGGTTCTTGCCTTCAGCGATGGTGAAAGCCCTGACACTCCAATGGAAGGCAATCTACATTACACACAACACACCCAGTCACTTTAGCACATGGGGGGGGGGAAGAGGACAGAAATTCTCTCAGGCCCCTTCAGGCCATTAGCTGGTATGAGAACATGCTTTGATGTCATTTATTTATTTATTGCCTGCTTTAATCTCTACGTACGTAAGTGGGGATTTTAAAAACAAAACAAAATATTTTATATGTGTTGAATGTTCACTCTCCATGGGGATACAGATGGGGACGGAGTTGCATTTCGGTACCTATAACAAAGCTAATTCACATTGACATTGTTTACCACCATTTTATTTTCCCGCAACTCTTCTCTGGGCTTTACGAGATGCAATGTCACAGTATCATTGCTCTCCAAATGTACAAACCATTCCATCTGACCACTGTCTTCTCGCTGGTGGGGGAACAGATGAGGTTTTGCACTTTGGAAACCAGCTTGGGAGAAACTATTGTAGAAAGCTCATTGGTTTTAAGGGTGCCAACTGGCCAAGCCAAAATTGTCCAAAAATGACTCAGGCTGACCATCTCAGCTACATCTTCTTCCCTGAGATTTCAGGGCTGCTACCTAAGACCTTGAGGCATGCATTTGTGATGGCATGGCAGCAAAAGGAATACATTTCTCTGTGTGGCAGAGAAAAAAGGAATAACATGGAGATGTAATGATGACTTAAAAGGACAATAGGTAAAGGTAAAGGTTGACAATTTTTGTCCAGTTGTGTTCAACTCTGGGGGGTGGTGCTCATTCCGTCATGTGGATTCGATCTTACGACGGCTGGTCTTCTGACCTTACAGCACAGAGGCTTCTGCGGTTTAACCCTCAATGCCACCACGTCCCTAAAAGGACAATGGGTTAGGGCAAAGAAGGGCCTACCACCCAAATTCTCTTGGGAAGGGTTTGCAGGCTGAAGTTACAAAGCACCGTGGGAAGCAGGTGTATATAGAAAATGGATACATGAGTAAACCTGGATCTGCTGAAAGGTCTTTGACTAATCTGTGGTGTACCAGGATACACCCTCAAATAAAATCAGGGTTGCCAAATTAGGGGCATCCTTTCCCTTAAGATTTTGGGACCAAACCCTGAGACCTGGGAAACAAATTCTAAATCCTGAGTCTCCGGGCTGTGCACCCAACACTTGTGGACCAGAGGGAGGCATTTTAGCTCAAAATGTTAGGGGGTGTCCCTGAGCCCTGACATAAGCCATCTGTGATCATGGTTATGGGTGAGTGGCAATGGGAGATACAAACCAACATTCTCTGGAATCAGGGGAAATCCACGTTTGCCCGGTCTATGCCAACGTTGTGCATGTAGAGTGATTTCCATCCAGTCTCTGTCGCAGTGTGTGCTTCTTGTCTTAAAATGCACAAAAATCCATCTTTATTTTTGTATGTATCTTTCCATAATGCACGTAATTTTTTTTTCTAAATCTATGAATTTTGACTTTTTACTTTTTTGAGCCAAGAGTTGTATTGGCAAAATCTGGGGATGTGCAAAATTAGTAGGATCCTTGTATCCCAATCTTTATATTTGTCCAGCAAATATCAGTTAAAAGCTGTACAAACACCTGAACCAAAGACTGAACAAATTTCTGCAGTATCCTAGATCTGGAGGACTAATGGTTCCCTCTTCCTTCATCAGTAACGTATATGAAATGATATTTCGAAAGAAGAAAGAATAGCACTCCTGCTTTATCGCAGATAAATCAATGCTGAGTGCAACTAAATTTTTGCCAGTGAGGGATTCCATCTGTCCTTCCACATTGCCAGCTACTATGGCATTAATTTTGTTTCGTGATGGACATGAACTGCAGTGTGTCGGTTTGTGCCAGTTCATTTACTGGCCAAACAATTAATGTTATTATTCATTTATTTCCATTTATATGCCACCTTTCACCCAGAACTGGGACTATAGGTACAAGTTAACCCCCCCTTTTTTTAAAAAAAAAAAGAGATAAAAGTAGAGATAAAATATAACCAAGTTTGACATATAATTCTTTTTGTTGGTGGTGGCAGTGATTAGAAAACCGCAATAGTCACCCTGTCCTCATCACTTTACATTGGATAAAGATACAAACAGACACCAAGGTTTCAGAAGACAACAGAATTGAAACGTTCAATGGAATTATTATTTTTTAAAGTTTGCCACCAAAAAATTTGCGGGAAAGGAAAAACATCTCCATCATGGGGAGGAGATAACATGGAAAACCCTCTCATCCATCATTAAAAGCAGAGACAACATAGAAGTTGTATGACAACAGATATTAGATATAGACATAGATATGCCTTCTATATGTGTGCAGTGTTGTTTCCGAGATTCTTTTCTTCTCTGTTGTCCAGTCATCATCATCATCATCATCATCATCATCATCATCATCATCATCATCATCATCATCACACAAACCTATTTTTACTCTTTCTGTTTTTCATTTTAAGTGCTGCTGTTCATGAAACGTAATGGTTGACCTACCTCCAAGCCAAGTTGGGGAGAAGGACAGAACAAGCATGTCATTAAAAAAACATATTGACCTGCAAGGTGTGTGGTTTGGGGTAGACCATTGGCTCCTCCTGCTAGCCTCTCCGTGTGAGTCTTTCTGGAAGGTAGCTTTATTGGCATGAAATGCAGAGGGCTCGGAGAAACAGAACTTGATGGAGTGTCCTCTCCTCACAAGATCAATTTCTATTAGAATTACAATTTGGGGACAGGTTTGTTCTGTTTAGTTGTGTTTTTTTTTAATTTTGCTTCTCTCTCTCTCTCTCTCTCTCTCTCTCTCTCTCTCCCCACATCCCTTTTTTCCTGTTTGGTTTTTTTTAAAAAAAATATCTGTCACACCCCACTTTCTGCCTTGACCTCTTCCCTCCGGGCGTCTGCTGGAGCCATGTGTGTAAGGCCTGAGGTCCCCTGTGTCAAATGTCAGACCTTGTACGGAGCTGTCAAAGAAGAGAATGGGCTCAGATGATTGATGACTGGAAAGCTTGAAATCCAAACCACGGCTGCAAATGCTGCTTTGACGAAAAGAGAAGGAGGTGGGGGGGAAAGAGAGGGAGAGAGAGAGAGAAAGACCAGGGCTACCCACAGTGGTCCCACCAAGGTCAGCTCACATTCCATTACACCCACCCGCTTTGGCGTTTCTAACAAGCCACTGTATTCACAGAGCTTTTCCCCTCTGTTTTCCTTCTCTTGCCTCTTCTTGTCCGCGCCCTCCCTCTCCTTTAATTTGCCTGCCAAAATTTTTCCAAGCCCTTCATCCCCATTTATTTATTAATTAATTTTAAGGAGGAGAAAGAGAGGAGAGACTTTGGCTTCTGCCCTTCTCCCCTCCGCCAACCCTCTCCCCTCTTCCCAGCCCTCCTCCAGGGCTGCGTTCTCTCCGAGATGCCACAGGCTGTGTTTTTTATGCTGCACAAGTTAGATGACAAGATTATTAATGGGAGCGGGGCAATGTCATATCTGATTTCATGCATATTCATGAACAGTGTCATGCAGCTGGGACCGTGCGCCACGGGGAAAAAAAGAGAGAAGAGAATAAGTTTTCCACCCTCTCCCAGCTGTGAAGAATCTGATGGTGGAGATTAAGTCTGAATTGTGGTCTTTAGGGTTACGTTTAAAAAGAAAGCGGTGGGCGTCAGGCATAATCCAGAAAGGAAAAGTCTGATCCTGGCCCACAATCATCAAGTGCTCTTATGATTGATTGATTCACTGATTAACACCCCATGAATTAACTCGGGACCTTATGAACAGGTGGAACTGAGGTTTATGAAGGATTGTTGTCATTATTGTTATTAAGATGGTTTTCATTGGTTTCATTCTTCAAGAGCATTTTTTCCCCCAAGGATCAAAAACGAGGGCGATGTTGATCATGGCTTTGTCTTTGGAGAATGTCACGTGGTGGCTTCATTGCATATTAAAGAGCCATTTAACTGCACCCCTCCAAAAAAAAACCCAACAAAGAATAACCAATAATCCATACAAATAACTCATCAACCAAGGAAAGCACTCCCACTATGTTTGAGTGTTATGCAAGGTTTAATTGATTGATCATGAAAAGGCAGCTGCTAATCAAAAGCTACTTGATTGGTTAGAATTCCCTTGGGGAAAGGCCAAAGAGAATGTAAGGAGGGTCTTGATATACTGCATTTTCAGTCCACCCCAAGGCATGTTGGTCTGTTAAAGATCGACCCTTCACTTAATTTTGGTGATTTGCTGCATTACATATCTATAATCATTCCCCCCAGCCCTTTGTTATTTAAACCATTAAAAAAATATATATACCATTTTTCTCATTCAAACCAGCAAGGAAGGGTGGGGGAGGCAGAAACTCCCGATGAACAGATTAGAACAAGGGGAAGAACATGACAGCAATATCAGAACAGAAGAAATAACATGTTAATGGCATTCAATATTCTTGCCGTGTCTCGTCATCAGCATTTTTATTGCCACTTTCTCTCTGAATAGAGTATCAGAATTTATTGAGCCAATATGTCTCTATCAGCTTTGATAAAATATATTTTATTCAATAAGATATGGAATAATATTTATCTATGGACTCCCAATGGTGGCTGCCGAGCAGAAAGATATTACAGGTGCTAGAAGACCTGCAGTACATGGGGCTCAGTGGTAAAGTATGTGGCTTTCATGCAGAAAGTCTTGATTCATTTCTAGGTATCCATCAGTGAGGCGGGGAAAAGTCACAGAAATCCTGGGGAGCCACCACCGGTCCTGAGTCCCAAGCCCCAAGCCTGAGTGATGTGTTGCGTTTGAATCATTGGAAAAGAAACCGAGTCAAGTGTGAATCAAGTGACTGGTGTGTCTTAAGTCTGGCTTCACAGTGAGACTGGACAAGATGGACTAGTGTTTTGACTCGGTTTTGAAACCATTTGGTATATAATGTGCCTTCTTCTCACCTAAAACATAAGATGTTCCTATGGCTGCCAAATGCCCATCTTGCTTTACTTGGCCAGTTATGTGCATCTGTGTATGCTTTGGGGGTAACACCGAGCTCTTCAACCCTTGGGATGGACAAGACCTGCAAAACACAATTTTCCACCTCAAAGAAACCGGAAAAATAGCTATAAAAGGGAATGTCTTTGTGCCGTCATCGTTGCCCCTACCACCAAATGTCATTTCTGAACATATCACATTAAGCCTTTGGTTGCATCTATCCAAACCAATTTGCTAAACTCCCTCTAACCAGTGGCTTCTTTGGTAGCCAAAGGCAGAGCAGCCCATGCATCTGTGAAGCTGCTCTTCACAGGCTAATGACGACACATTACACCACATCATTTAACCTAGGCTGTGTCTCTCAGTCTCTTGGGACTTCAGGCATACAAGGAAGGGTGTATGTGTGTATTTCTGAGCTCCAGATTCCATACTATTTTGACCATCCTTTCAGCCTATGAATTGGATATCGTCCCAACCTGGAAATGTTGCAACGTCGTTCAGAGGATTTATATGATGGATGTAAATGGTTCACAATCGGTTTCTTCAAGGAAACTGAGGTTAGACCATGTTACTTACTCTTTTCTGATTCTTGTCTTTGTCTCTGCCTCTCTTATTAATTCCACCTTGAGCCCTTTTACTAGATTTATTAAAAGGAGACAGGCATGCTGGCAAGTTTTTCAATCCAAGTCCTAAATCTGAGTCTTTGGTACCAAATGCCAAGTCTGAATCTGAAATCTCTTTGGTGCCAGATCCTGAGTCCCAAGCCCTAAATCCCTATTAAAGTCCCTATTTAAAAATGACAACAAGCTTTTTTACCCCTGGAAAAAGGGGAGGGGTGAGTTCCCAGCCATGAGTTGAGTACAAGTCATTGAAAAAAGCAACAACGTGTTGAGTCTGGGTCAAGTGGTGTGACTTAAGTCCTGCAACATGAGTCCATGAAAGAAGGAAAACAGGGCTTCAGGCTCTTAATACTTGTGCAGAAGAGGGAAGCTCTGGAGATGTAGGGCTTAGCCTGCTGAAATTTCTGGCCAGCGTAACTTCAACATTTTGCAAACACCTGAACCATAGGAGACGGGCCAATGTTTCCCCTCTGCTGAAGAGCCCTTACATAGCATCTCTCACTTCAGTCTCCCATGTGGGCTTCGCTTTTTAGGGCAGTGGTTCTTAACCTTTTTTTGAGTTGCGACCTGCTTTTATGATAGCCAAGTCACCTGTGACACAAATACCTGCCATATTTGCATGAAAAGGCCATTGTCCTCCTTCCAGGACATGGCGGTGCCATCGATAATGCTGCTGCTGCTCACGTTCCTACTGTTTCCACCACTGACTCTGTTGCCACCACTTCAAACCTAGGGAAGAAACAGGCGGGGGGAGGTTGAAGGTAGGTAGAAGTGAAGATAAAGGACTTGACAGATGGGCCAAGGGGTGGAAGGATATTGTGGTACCCAGGAAAGGGGGCAAAACCTTCATGCTGAGGGACTCCCCCTCAGAGACTGGCATAAAGCATTCCTTGCAGCTGCTGCAGAAGAGGCAAGCTGTTTGTTCTTGTGCCCCCCTCACAGGGTTTTGGTGTGTGTTTGAGTGGTGTGTATGTGTGTGTGTGTGTGTATAGGGGGAGGCTTTTCCTTTTCCTCCCCTTCTTTAGGCTCTACCAAAATAATGTATCTTGACTTTAAATCCCTTTCTTGCAAAAAGCTACAGCAATTGTATCTTTCCACTGGGTTTCTCTCTCTCTCTCTCTCTCTCTCTCTCTCTCTCTCTCTTTTTGTAAAAAAAAATAGTCTGCGTCATCCCTTCTCAGAAAGTAGAGGCTTCTTTCTCCCTCAGAGCATCTGTTTCTCATGCATACATGTACGCACAAACTTTAATATCCCATTCTGAAATGTCAAGGAAGAAATTATTTAACAACAGCTACAACACCTGTAAGGTGACACATGACCCCTCAGAAAACACCCCTAAGTGGGGAAGCCGCAGTTTAGGGGATGAGCATAAGTCTCTCTCTCTCTCTCTCTCTCTCTCTCACACACACACACACACACACACACACACACACACACACACACACACACACACACACACAAAGTACTGTAGTCTGTGCTCTTGGTAGAAAGTTCACCAAATGCTTATTTTTTCAACAACAACAACAAAACACCTACCGAAGGATGTGGGAGAGAAGCCTGTTAAGAAAATGGGCATATGAAAAGGCAGTTCATGTAGCGGGCTTTCCCTTTGGAGAACAAGGGAACATCTTACTGAATCTATATCTATAACATATCTATATGTTATCTATATCATAGCATCATGTATGTTAGACTGCCAAACTTACGTCTTAACTGATTCCAGGACGACAGTCACAAAGGAAGCTGTCAAAAGTCAAACTTTTTCTCCCTCTAAGTGCAATGTTATAAATTAGGTTTTCCTTCCTGAGCAGCTGCGGCAGGAGAAGATGTCTCTTTTGTCACTTTTTGATAAACTTGTCACTAATTGCTGAAAAGTAACAAATATCACGAATGGCTTTTTTTTTTTTTTTTTTAGGCATCGCAAACAAAATCAGGAAAAATAGTCAAACACCTTGTATATCATTTCCCCACAATGATGAGTAAATGTCGTTGACATGCAATAGTCCCAACATTGCCATAACTTTTTTGTGATACCATTTTACACATCCGTCCTTACTACGCAGAAGCACAACAAATAAAGAGTAGCGTCACTCTTTGTATTGTGTTGCTTCCAAGCCAACCAAGAGGTTCTTAGTGCCAGTGGAGCTGTGTCTTCAGTGAGAAGCCTTGGACTAGGAATGTGACCCACTTCTTGGATGGTTGGGAAGGATGAGAACCACGAATGCTGCCTTGTGGTCACTGATGGGAAGGGCTTCTCCAAACAAGGGGATTTGGTGCCGTTTGGTTCATGCTTAAAAGGTTCTTATCTTCAGTGTGATCCATCTTATCTCTCACTGGAGCAATCCTTCCATCCACACCGGAGATGTTTGTTTGTTTGTTTGTTTATTTGTTTGTTTGTTTGTTTGTTTATATCCCACCTATCTAGTCGGTTAAGACCACTCTAGATGTTCCTGCTCTTCTGTGTATCTCTAGGTATGAAAGCTATAGATCTGTAATTGGATTGCCTGCAGTTCTTTTGATGGGGAAGACTGTGAGATGATTTAATGGGTGGGTTGTGGAGTTATGTCCCATTCTCCCAGTCCTGTGTTCTCAGTTCAAACCTACATCCATAGTTGATAGGTTGTTTCCTTCCCCCCCCCCCAACATGCAATCACTCCCTCTTCTACCACGCTGGCTCTCTGCCAGCGCATGTCTTCGCCTCCAGGTTTTTACACACCCTTTCTTGGCTGACTCTTGCCTCACCTGGCTCTGTAGGAATTTTCTCTCTCTTTTTCTCTTGTTTACAAACTTCCCTTAGGGCATCTGCCTTGTCATTATAGCTTTTTTTCTGCTCCCTGCGGAGTGTTGGCTTAGCTTCCTGCCGCAGATTTCCAAGTGGCTTTGAATAACTGAAGATGGTAACAAAAAAAAATGTGTGTGGTGGTAATGATGATTAAAGAACTGATTTGCTTGAAAAGGTAACAGGAAAGGTTGTGTTATGTACTTTATAGAGGAACGCTGAAGGCATTCAAAAGGAAAATTGGACAGCCGTTGGTCAGGTCTTCTTTGATTTGGATTCCTGCATTGATCCGGTGGGTGGGGGGGTTGGACTTGATGGCCTTAAAGTCCCCTTCCAACTCAGTTTAGTTCCATTGGTTGAGATGTATCAGCCACTTCCCATTGCTTCCTTTCCAGTTGTTACTGGGACGTTCCTTCCATTGAGTAGGACATTTTTCATTAAAGATAAAGATAAAGGTTCCCCTTGACATTTAATCCAGTCGTGTCCGACTCTAGGGCATGGTGCTCATCCTCGTTTCCAAGCCATAGAGCCAGCATTTGTCCGAAGACAGTTTCCATGGTCATGTGGCCAGCATGACTAGACATGGAATGCCATTACCTTCCCACTGTGGTGGTACCTATTTATGTACCCACATTTTGCATTTTGCATGCTTTTGAACTGCTAGGTTGGCGGGAGCTGGGACAAGCAACAGGGGCTCACTCCGTTGCATGGATTCAGTCTTACGACTGCAGGCCTTCTAACCTTGCAGCACAGAGGCTTCTGCGGTTTAACCAGCCTTCAAAACAATCATTTGCTGGTCTGTCAGCCCAAGGATTAAGTTTTTAAAAAAGGGAGATTGAGGATCAAATCTCCCATCTCTTGAACTTCCCTCTAAGTCCATCCACAGCCCTTTGTACCCTTTTAATAAAACACCTAATTGCATGACACATTTCTTCCTCTACTTTTTTTTGTTTATCCAGTGGAGCACATAGCATGGATTGGGACAATGAAACTGACAAAATGGCCTTGAGTTGCCCCCAAAAAAAGATTTGAGGGATTTGTGGCTTTCCTGATATTGCTGAACTCTGAAGAAGGCAACCTTTGCCACATCTCAGGAAAAAGAGCATGCAAAGGACATCTGCTTTAGAAGGTTTAACATTGAAAAGGCAGCTGGGCTTCTCTAGAAGATCTATGGTGTGTGCGGAGGAACTGGGTACGAAACAACAAAATATGTTCCTTTTAGGGTTGCTAGGTTGGCAGCAACTGCTGGATAGCTCAGTGTTTTAGGTCTCTAGCTGTAAATCCAAAGACTGGGAGTTTGATTCCTCACTGTGCCTTCTTTACAGGTACTGGACGTGATGATCCATAGGGTCCATTCAGTCTGTGGAGTTCTAAAATTAATTTCCTTGAATTTCAAGATCAAAGGGCAGGTGCTTGTGAAGTCACTGAGGCCCAATGCTTACAAAAGATTGGCAAAGAGAGAGAGAGAGAGAGTAACTGAGAGAGGGGGGAGAGAGACAGACAAAGTAAAGCATGCATATATGCTTTTCAGCATGTTTAAACTGCCCTAAAGCCAAGGGAATTGACCCTGAAGTGTAGGGTCACCAGGTTAGTGGCATGTGTATGCCAAGGCTTGAGTTCCATAGAACACACCCTCAATCATGTATTTCAGGGCTGAAGCCTGACATCTGACAAACCTAGGTGTGTAATTTTGTGGCTCACTACCTATATTGCAAGTCACATCATCTTTCACCACTGTGTGTCAAGTACTGATACAGTCTTAGAGGCCAACGGCATGTGGAGGGCCAAAGTCCCCCACCCTGGTGTAAGCAGTGTTCACCCATAGACTCTACATACAGTGTGATGCTTATTCATTTGATAGGCCCTCACAACTGTATTTGAGAAGGCAGGCTGTCTCGTCTTGGAATTCAACATCTGGCCCATGTCCCAGTAATGCTAGCCCACAACCAATAAATACAACTCTTTTCATTCAGCCAGGGAACTTGTTTTATGCTATTGAATATATTGACTATATAATTGTCTTTTAGATGTAGCCATTGGTAACAATCTGAGATGATCATCTAAAGGTAGGCGAGAGGTAGCGGTGAAAACCCATCAAAGGACACAAGAACACTCCAAAGCTGAGGAAGACCTTATGGCTGGAGCAAACTTAATGAGATTAGGAGATCCTCTTATTACAAGGAACTGTCCAAGAGGAGTCTTCTTATCCCAGAGAATCTGCTAGTCAACTTTGGTGGCCAAAGTCAGTCCGAGACCACAAGTTATTAAATTAGGTAAGCTAGCTTTCTTCAAACCGGTGTCCTCCAGGCTGCAATGCCTAAAACCAGCTACAGAAATGAAGCTGCTCTTCATGCAGGCCAGTTCACACGTAGTTCGTTGATAACTCACCCTTAAGATTGTCATGTACACTTCTTTCGATACATCACTCATTTCCTGAAACAACAGTGTCTGCTTCCCATGCTAGTTAGTACAGCACGTCGATGAGGTTCAAAAGTCTTTGGGACGCCAACCAGATCTTGGAAAGAGCTGAATCCACTCTTCTTTTCTCAAAAGATGCAAATTGCTAAGTTGATTCGTAATGCCACATTGACTGATTCTCCTGAACCAAAGTTTTTAACATAGCAGTGGTCCCTCGAGAAACTGGATTAATAATCCTTCTTGAAGACTTTGGGTAGTTGGCTTTTCCATACTGTGAGCCTCAGACTTGCTACTTAAATTTCACTTCAAAGATTCTCCACAAAGTCTCAGTCTCAGACTCTCTCTCTCTCTCTCTTGCCCTCTCCTTATTTGCCTGGTTAGCCTTTAAAGGAGAAAATTTCATTAACAAAACCCAAGGATATAAAATATGAAATAAGAGATCAGCTCCTGCTGCTGTGGCAGAGCCAAACATCACTAAAAAGGATTAGTTTCTTTCACTGTCAAGAAATTTCTCATGGAAGACCTTGGCTGCCCTTTTGAAATTAAAACTTCCCAACAAGCATTACACAGGAGTTCTAAATTAGAACACACTGTCATTGGGACAGTTATAAACTGTTAAATATGTCTTTTCTTCAGGCTGAGGGCCAACGAAATGTAAGCCCACCCTGTTCTATGCAGCAAAGGGAAAAGGATATATCAGGGGACATTTGTAATATGAAAGAACAATGGGATGGCTTTGCTGATTGTGATAGAGGTTGTTTCTTCCCACTGATCCACTGTCCTATACACACTACCTCTGTCTTTTCAGAGATGCTCTATCTCTTCTATGACACACATTGCATGTTCCAGTTTGTTGTTGTTTAGTCCTTTAGTCATGTCCGACTCTTCATGACCCCATGGACCAGAACACGCCAGGCCCTCCTGTCTTCCACTGCCTCCCGGAGTTGGGTCAAATTCATGTTGGTCGCTTCAGTGACACTGTACCTCCAACTAAGTTTCAATATGGTAGAGGTTTGTCTGTAAGACCCAATAGGGCAATGTTCCACTTCAGGAGCAGGCCCACCCCTGTCTACCTCCTTAGCAGAAGTAAATGATGATAATGATTATAAAAAATCTTAGAAGTGCAAATCTGGAAGGGACCCTATGGATCATCAAGTCCAGCTCCTGTCAAGGAGGCATGGCGGGGACTGAACTCCCAACCTCTGGCTTCACAGCCAGATGCCTCAACCACTGATCTATCAGGTTCAGGGCCCTCCATGTGTTCCTCTCCTGCTGAACTCCCACTCTGAAATGCTAGGGGTGGTGTGTGTGTGTGTGTGTGTGTGTGTGTGTGTGTGTGTGTGTGGAAAGACTAATAAAATCAAGTTTATTTGACTTGGGTCTGTCACAGAACAGATTGAGGAGCATTGGGCTCTGCAAATCTCTGCTATAACTATATCACCATCTTCATATTTCTCAACGTAGCCATTTCTTCAATCGCCAAACTGTTCCCTGAGATAAATGGTAAAGGTAAAGGTTCCCTTGACATTTAGTCCAGTCAATAGGTTTGTTCAAAAAATGAGGAGGGCACCAAACACCTCTGGCTGCTTGGGTTAGTGGATCATAGGTTATATAGGACTTGAGCTGACTGGAAAGTTCAGTGGGAGCCAGAGGTTGGGAGTTTAATTCCCCACAGTGTGCTTCTTGCAAGTAGAGCCAGCCTGTGTCGGCTTGGGCAAACTGCAAAGTCCTAGAGCACGCCCAGGAGAAGTGTATCCCTTCTGAGTATTCTCTACTAGAAAGACTGTGAAAAAGGTGGCCGTAAGTCAGAATTGACTTGATGACACAAGATTATTATTGATTATTGGATTAAAGGATTGAGCCTCGTATGGATGAGTAGCCAACAACTTTTGCCAAATAGGAAAGTAAAATTGGGTTCTTCAAGGAATTTTGGCTGAAGAGGCCCCAACATGTTAATAATAATCTTAGAATGACAAGAAGGCACAGTGGGGAATGGAATTCTCTACCCCTGGCTCTGAAGCCAGAGACCCAAACCACGGAGCTATCCAGTGTTGAACCTTCTCACAAAGAGGACTTCCATATTCTAGTTCCACCCGAGTTACGATCCACTGGCACAGTTCAGACTTCATTTGTAAATCCGCAACTTGTTCCTTTCTGCCTTGAAAATTACCTGAAGTCCATGTGAGGAGTAAGATAGCTGAAGCTGTATATGATAGCAATTTATTTCAAAGGTCAATATCTGAGCAACAAGAAAGAGGTTCAAAAGGATTGCTTCGTGGCCAACTAAGAGGATGCAATTCAACAGAAGGGAAAAATCTGTTCAGTCACCAACATAAACAGGCAAATAAACCAGCTCTAACTTTCCAGATCTACTAACAGGATGCAAATCAGCTGCATCCAACTAGAAAAGATATTTCAATTCTAGCAAATTAATAACCAACATTCGGAAAGCAGGTAATATCCTCCTCCCCCATCTCTCTCTCTCTCATACATACACACACAGTCAACAGCTGGAAGGCAAACAAAACTTTCTGCATTTCTACAATGCTTGTTTAACACATGGCTGCAGGATATTGCCTTTAAACATGAATTAAACAAATTAATGGTGGATCAGTCCATCAATGCCTATTAGCCATGATGGTTAAATATAAAAGAATATGAAAAAAATAGTAGACTGTGAAAATATGACAACTGCACTTGTGAAGACAAGATTAATAATGGTATCAATAAAAAGCTTTGGGAAGACAGCTTCTGTTTCATTCATAAAAAGAAGTTTGAGTGGAATCCATTAACAAGCACCAAATGACTTCTATTTATTTGAATGGATTTTTGCTACAGATCTGTCTGAGTCATTGTAGGTCCTTTGAACCACACTCGGCCAAACATGACCGTCCATTGTTCTGGCTTCAGGTATATCTCTACTCCACTTCGATGCCACTGTAATTGCCAAGGCTCCATTCTGGTAAGTGGGTGTTTATTAACTACTTATGTTTTGTAGTTATATTTTGGGGGTCACAATAGTTGTACAAAGATTTTGAACTACACTGGGATCACTGGAAAGAAGAAGTGTCTTTAAATGTGACACTTATAATTTTGTGCTAAACGGCTCTAATGTTGTAGTGGAAGCCATTCTTTTGAGGTCATGGTAGTGTATTCACAGTACTCCACCTGAATAGACAGCTAATGATTCTTTAGAACTGAGCCCTTGGCATCAGAACACAGGTTTTCTTCCCCAGATGTACCATGTGCTGTCCTTAAATTTATCAGGTTAAGCATCAATGTTGTCAGTATTTTTCACAGGATCCATTTGAGGTTGCTCCTGTCTTGCTTAAAGGTAAAGGTAAAGCTTCCCCTTGACAATTTTTGTCCAGTCGTGTCCGACTCTAGGGGGCGGTGCTCATCCCCATTTCCAAGCCATAGAGCCAGCGTTTGTCCGAAGACAATCTTCCGTGGTCACATGGCCAGTGCGAGTTAGACACGGAACGCTGTTACCTTCCCACCGAGGTGGTCCCTATTTATCTACTCGCATTTACATGCTTTCAAACTGCTAGGTTGGCGGGAGCTGGGACAAGCGACGGGAGCTCACTCCGTCCTGTGGATTTGATCTTACGACTGCTTGGTCTTCTGACCCTGCAGCATAGGCTTCTGCAGTTTAGCCCGCAGCACCACCACATCCCTGTCTTGCTTAGCCCAATGCTTTCTCTGCCGTCCCAATGACTTTCCATTCCTTTTGGGCCTTTCTGGAAAATTGCTTTATTTTTTAGCATGTTTTGTTTTTCGTACCACTTTGGACCACAGGGCAGAGTCTTGTGCCATGGTAATTTCCAGCCGAGGCTGAGAGTCAGAAGGTTTCAGTGACGAGCAGCCCTTCCTCCCATCTGCCGGCAAAAAAGAGGACTGACCGAGAAGTTCCAGCAGAGAAGTGGATTCCTTAAATCTCTTTTAACAAGAAGAAGCTCTCTCAAAGAAAATAGGAGTGGATTTTAAAAAGGAAGACTGGGCAGAAAACCTGTATTCCTTTGGCATCAGAAGGACAGGAAGGAGATGTAGCAAACCTCCATTGCAAATCTCTGATATAACTATATAGAGAAGACATACCATGAGCCATAAATCTTTATTTATTTATTTATTTATTTATTTATTTATTTATTTATTTATTTATTTATTTATTTATTTGTTTATTTATTTATTTATTTATTTATTTATTTATGTAATTTAATTTATATCCCGCCTATCTGGTCAAGCGAGGACCACTCTAGGCAGCTAACAATCTTAAAATAATACAGTAAAAATGTAAATAAACAGTTCTAAATCATAACAACACTAAATTACGATGCAGAAACACAAAACATAGAACAATAAGGGGGAAAGAAAGCAGTCATGAGTTATGTGATGGGAAGGCCTGCCGAAACATCCAATTTTTTAATTGCTTCTTAAAGGTACCCAGCGAGGGAGCCCCATGAATCTCAGGAAGTAAGTTGTTTCAGAGGCGAGGAGCCACCGCCGAGAAGGCCCGATTTCTTGTCTTTTCCTTCTGGGCCTCCCTCTGCGTTAGGCTCCTCAGCCTCACCTCCTGGCTCGCACGAGTGACACGGGTAGATCTTGGTGGGAGTAGGCGTTCCACCAAGTAGTGTGTGTGGGCTGCTCAGCTTTGAAAGTAGGTTTGTGAAGTAAATCCAGACAAATCCGGAAAGACTAATAAAATCAAGTTTATTTGACTTGGGTCTGTCACAGAACAGACTGAGGAGCATTGGGCTCTGCAAATCTCTGCTATAACTATATCACCATCTTCATATTTCTCAACGTAGCCATTTCTTCAATCGCCAAACTGTTCCCTGAGATAAATGGTAAAGGTAAAGGTTCCCTTGACATTTAGTCCAGTCAATAGGCGTTCCACCAAGTATTGAGGCCCTAAACCTCAGATCTATGAGCCTCACTTGCAACAGCCCATTATCCAATATCATTATCATCATTGTCATTGTCATCATCGTCGTCATCATTGTGTGCCTTCAAATCAATTCTGATAGAGTAGAGAATACTCAGAAGTGGTTGACCATTCCCTTCTTCTAGGGGTACCTTAGATAGCACGCCCAAGGCGCCACACAGGGGATGTACATTGGGCAATCAAGCTCTCAACCTCTGGCTCCCTAGCCAGGTATCTAAACCACTGAGCTATCCAGCCAGCTGTTATGGGGAATATTAAATGTTCATTATCTCTTATCCCAGCTTACCTTCATGGACTCCCTATCCCTCTGTTTAGATGATGATGGTCAACAAGCCAACTGAATGCGGAGGTATTTCTATGACCAATGATCACAGAAATGTTCCTTCCCCTCCCCCACTTTATAATCATTTACAATGGTAGAAACTCCAGCATCACAAACAGAGCAAAACACCCCCTACTCCCTTGCAAACCCCTCTCTTTAATTATCCCCCTTCTTTGTTTGTTTTTGAGCCATTTTTTCTGACAACAATAATCCTCCTTTAAATGCTGGTTCTGCCAGCCAAATAATGGACTTTCCCCTTCTGTTATCTGACCGGCAGAGCTCGTAATGAGCGTTTAATTATAGTTTATACAGCCCGCTTTGGTCTGGGTGGAAAAAGCTGCTTTGTTACAGTCAATGAAGTATTTAAAGCTATGGCCAAGGTAGGGACGGGTTTATTAAACACTTGGGTAAGCAATAATAAACTAACATTGATCGAGCAACTTGATAGCTTTCTTTTATGTGCTTGAGGAAAGGGAGGGGGGAAATCAGACCCAGGTAGAAGAATTTAAAGTAACTTGGCATGGTAAAAGAATGTGTCTACACGGCTACTTGGGAAGGTAACATTGTTTGGTGTAATTCAGCCATCCACTTGTCCCCCAAAGCATCAGTTTACCACCACCATCTCCACCCCTCAAAACAAACCCATGCAAAAGAGAAAGATGACGTACAAAGAGGGAGGAAAGCTGTGCTTACCAGATCGTGAAGAACACTACAGTGCTTGACGAGGATAATTTATTCCATCCAAATAGCTGTTAAGCGAAATCCTCGTCAAGCGAAACAAAAAAGCCCATTGAAATGCATTGAAAACCCGTTCAATGCATTCCAATGGGCTAAATACCTCATCGTAAAGCAAAGATCCTCCATAGGGCGGCCATTTTCCGGTGCCTGTATAGCAAGGAATCCATCCTAAAGCACAGCGGGGAGCCATTTTAGAGCTGCCGATCAGCTGTTTTAAAATCATCGTCTAGCGAAAAATTGGTTCCTGAAGTAGGGAACCGATCATCGTGAAGCGAATTTTTCCTATTAGAACATCATTTTGCGATTGCAAAAGCGATTGCAAAAACCTCATTGTCAAGCAGTTTCGTCATTTAAAGAGGTAATCGCTAAGCGAGGCACCACTGTATTTGCAAAAGAATTATTGGCCATGATGTCCAATTGCCTAACAGGTCAGCATTGTGGTGCACCAGAAGGTGACAGAAGGACAGGAAAGACTTCAGGGTAGCAGAACAGAATGAAAGAGAAGTAAAGACAGTTGTGGTGAGGTGACATCTTGTGAAAGCAGGATGAAGATTTGCATAAGGATGGTAATCCAACAACAACTGGGGACCCAAGGTTGGCAATCGCAGGTTTAGAAGAATCGTATGCAACCATGTTAGAACATGGAACATGGAATGCATGAAAAGCAGATCCAATCCCATAACTCCACTGTAGGTGCACTAGGGATAAAAAAAATCATATAAAGCTCTGTCAAGTCACTCTACTGTACTAGCCGGTATGGCCAATGATAGCTGGGTTGTGGTTTTTTGTTGTTGTTGTTGTTGTTGTTGTTGTTGTTGTTGTTTTTTGGCAATTGTAGTCCATGATGTAACATTTCCAATGTTATGAATTTCAGTTATATATGAAATGTCTTGAGCATCCTTGTGTCATTCATCGTGACAGAAGAAATAACTGGTTGTGGTTGGTTTTATTTGTGTGTGTTCATTTGGGTTCTTTTAAAATGCTATTTCTTGCTGAGTTCTTTCCAATTGATTCAGCCATATTGTTATCTACAGTTACATGTTACCTTGCAATGTGATATCATTGCATCTTCGGGAAACGGAATTTGCACCGAATGTCTGCTGCTGGAACCTTGGATAAATTTTCTATTGTCCGCTATCATTTATATCTAATACGAATCATTCTACACAGCTCATCTTTAATCCCCATGCTTGTTAAGGAGCTTAGAGAGTAAAAATCAGTTGATTTCAGGGTCTTTTGGAGTTCAAGGTCAATATGATTATGTCCTTTCTTTCTCCCGATCCCTTTTTATTTAAAGGCAGGGTTTCATCACAGCCTCTAAAGTTCAATTCCTTTTTGGTTCTTTAATTAGAAGCTGTCCAGGAGTATATCTGGAGGCTTTTATTTGGGAGATCAACCTCTTGCCCTGGGACCAATTATAGAAAAATCGCTTTACACATTTCGCTGTCTGAATATCTGATGTTCATACATGCTGTCATGTTTCATAGTGGATTCATGGTTAAGAAGCACACCATTCTTGGCTTGGGACACAACGGCATCCACGTAGCTTTAAACTTTAAACCAAATGCAGTAGGCAGCAAAGGTATGAATGCAGCAGTTCAGGGAACCTGAATGTCAAATAACAATGAGGATCAATTGGCCTTCTTCTTCCCCCTACCACTGTCTGGATGTCATCATAGCTAACACCAGCATAGTCAATGCACTTCCACCCACTGTTGTGGGTTTAAATGCAGAAGCTCAGAACATTTAAGACAAACAGGAGTAAAATATTAGAAGACCTTAGCTGCCCAAAGAACAGCATTTGGATGCCTTTTATTTATGGAACTGGAAACATTTTCAGTTTAATACCTCCTGACTACAGTTTCCTCCCTAGACTTTTCCTTTTCCATGCATTTTTTTGGCAGCTCACCTCTCTGCTGATGGTTCACACCTGTGCCACCTCTTTTTGTAGTAGAACTTGGGTTGCAGAACGTTGGTGTTGGTGATATTGATGTGAAACATGCACCTCACGGTTGCCTAGCCTCACAACATCTGGAGCTGAAGGATATGACTTGAAAGGAGAGCTTTGACTCTAAAACCATTAATCCGCAGGAATCTCTTGCATCTTAATCCAATGTGTTGATCCTAGCCATAGTTATGTGATTTTCAGCCCCTCCCCTCTTCCCCCCCCCCACAAGGACTTGAAGGAGCTCCAAAGGTTTTGTAGTCCCTTGGAGAAGGCTTTAGGGGTACTTTTGGAGCATCAGGCCCTCCCCTGTCGCACTGGATCCCACCCTTGCATGAGCAGAACACTAGAGCTGCCTACATTCCTCATAGAGATGGGCACGAACTTCTGACTTGGTGGTTCGTGACAGTTCGTTTGGTGGCCAAACAGGTGTCTCAGCTCTGCCTCCTCTAGTGAGCACCCACTCAGAGGCAGTACCCTGGCTTCCTTGCTCCACCTCATCCGGGAGCTGCTCCTGAATGGGTGCCTACCATAGAAAGTGGGGCTGGGAAGAGCCAAACACTTGTTCAGCTGCCAAACAAAACTCACATCTAATTCCTCACTGTTGTACAAACAATATTTGTACTGCTACACCATTATTATACAAATGTTAGTACTTTTATATATGAAGAAGCCCTATCAAAACTCAAAAGGAGCATACTGTAGCTGACAGTAGGTGCGAGAGAGTGCCAGCCTTTTCAGTCGTATTTATTTAAGCACAAGATAGAAGCATAAGCCTAATTGTCTTCCATTTCAACCAAGGCTATTTAAAATTGCTTACCTTTTGCCGAATTTTGTGTCCATCCTTAGCAAATAACCTCAAATGAACGAACCGTGCATGTTCAGTCTTCTCTCTGCTTGAGGAAGGATTAAAAATACATTTTACGTGAGATTCCAAAATGCCACATCATTCTACATTTCTGTTGCCCTCCCGGAGGGATTGAGCTAATTGTGCTGGGTGTTTGTTTGGTGGAAAAAAATCATGTGCCAATAAAAGGAAAGATGAGAATTGAGGTTACTGGGGGAAAACGGAGTTTGTTTTCATTATGGGTTTTGCATGTCACACATAGTAGGATTGTACGAGAAGAGCCACTTGCTTGGAGAAGAATGCTTGTGTGGTTGACTTCCTGCCAGTTGGGAATCAAAAACAAGGCACCCCCCCAAAAAAAAATAAGGTGGTAGATTCTGTGTACTCAATGGAACTCTTAGATACAGTATGGGGAATAAATATGTGGAATAGTGATGGTGATAGTAATGACCTTAGAATTGCAGACCTGGAAGGAACCCTATGGATCACTGAGTGGTGATCGTAATACAGTGGTGCCTCGCTTTACGATTGCCCTGCATTATGACAAATCCACTTTACAATGATCTTTTTGCGATCGCAAAATGATGGTCTAAATGGAGGAATTTCGCTTTGTGATGATTGGTTCCCTGCTTCGGGAACTGATACTTCACAAAACAATGTTTTTCTAACAGCTGATCAGCGGTTTCAAAATGGCCACCGAGTAATTAAAATGGCTCCCCACTATGTTTAGGGATGTATGGAGCATCTTCGCCGGACAGTGAGTTTTTACCCCACTGGAATGCATTGAATGGATTTCAATGTGTTTCAATTGGGGTTTTTTATTTCGCTTTACGATGTTTTCACTTTACGGCAATTTTCCTGGAATGGATTATCGTTGTTAAGCGAGGTACCACTGTACTCATAAGCCTCCCGTGTTGGTCAAAAGGTGGTGACACATAGATAAGAAACTTCTGAGTAATACCAAATGAAGGAGCTTTCATATCCATACCGGTTTGGTATGAGAAACATCTGCCTTGGTCGCTATATTTTAATTTTAATGTTTACATTTTTGCATCTTGGATTTTTTGCATGTTCATTGGTTTCATTGTTTTTAATTTTTCTAATGCCGCCCAGAGTAGACTATCTGTCTAGATAGGCAGGGTATAAATCTAATAAAATAAAATAAAAATAAATAAATGTTTTGTTGGGAGGAAGTAGCTAAAGGAGCCTCATTCCAGTGCACACATAGTTTTGCTAAAATCTTGGTTCTATCCATTTTGCTCTGTGGGCACCTCCCATTTCCACGTCAAGGAGAATTTTTTAAACAGTGAGCTTTTAAAAAGCGGTTGAAGTGTGGCCAACTTAGTACTACTTAGCATAGTCATATAGTACATGGGTAGAGATGGGCAAGAACTGGCAAAATGATGAATGGGGGTGGTGGTTTGTGGGTCGTGGGTAACCATGGACCACAAACCATCTTTGAGCCCCAGAAAAATGAATCATTTTCTGGTTTCTTTTTTCTAATTCATGATTGGTGATGGGAAACCTAACCCCTCAGTGTTGCCCCACGCCCTTCCCACAGCCCCTGCCACCTCCCTACCTCGTCCTACTGCCTCCTCCTCTTCCTCGTTCACCACTGCTGCCATCTTCAAAGACAATGGCTCAGTTTCTGGAAGGTGGACCTGTTGTCTCTCAGAAATGAAGCCGGATGACTGTCTTGGAAGATGGCAATGGAGGAGGAGGAAGAAGAAAAGGCATTGAGACCAGGCAAGGAGGTGATGGGGTCAATGGGAAGAGGGGACATCCATTTTACTGAAGAAAAAATTGAGTGGAAAAGATAAATAGGTGCTCTGTTTCATTTTGGCAAATGGATTAGGCATCCTTCAGTCTCGAGAGACTATGGTAACGTGCTCTATATGGAGGACTGGGAAAAGCATCTAATGTGGGTGAGGGGGCCAATTCAAGAGTGACAATCCCTTCCACAATGAGGACAAATACAATCTGTCCCCTGTCCAGCTCCCTGATTTTGCTGGTCTCGGGACTGTGTCTTTGCCTTGGCCTGCTGGACAAGCGTCTCTTCAAATTGGCAAAATGGGATCCACGAACCACGAACTGAAACATGAAACAACCTGGTTTGTGGTGTTTTATTACTGGTATTTTTCTCATAGTTCAGTTTGTGTCCATCTCAAGCGAGGTGTCTTTTAATGATGCGTTGAGGATGGCTGTGCTGAAAATACCCTTTTTACTATTTATTAAATTAACATGTTTTTCATGTTGCATTTTTTATTATTATTTCCTTCCTCCTGCCTCGGTTGTTTTTAATCTTTTAAATTAGGACGCTTTCATCACTACATTTTGTAAATGTTCAATGCTTCAGGAGCCCTCAGAAAAACAAGATCTAAATTTTGAAATAAATACCAAAGCAGGTAAGCGTAATCAGATAGCAAGGGCATGATCCAGCCAAGGAAAAGCACTTTTAAGCCTCATTGATCTCCGCAGGAGAGGTGGAGGCATCTGATTAACCTCTCCAGTGACATTAAAGAGACTTTGAAGTGCTTAACTCTAGCTGGATCATGCCCCAAGCTTTTGCGCTGTTGAGTGAACAGGCCGTTACTACAGCAGGGAAGGAAGATTCTCCCACTTTATTTATTTTTTTAAAAAAAAAAGAGTTTATAAATTATGGAAAACAAGTTGACAGCTTGTCCTTATAAATATGAAGATTACCTTCTCTACCCTCATGAATCTCAAAAGTCATAGCTTTAAAAAAAAAAGCAAAACTACTGATTCAGCAAACTGAAGAAAAAAAATAATGGGTAAGTTCTGCTGACCAGGGAATACGCCAGCAATTTAATCCTCCCCCTCCCAGTCTAACATTTGCTATACTTTTTTTTTGCAATCCAAATATTATTATGTTTACAGGAAGAGTCCCTATTTCCTGGGGAAAGGTCCCCTTATTGACAATATGAATATCGTAGTGAAAGATGCTCCAATACGCGAAGAAGCCCAGGGAATCTGGTTAAAGTCCCTGTGGAGCAAGCTTTATTTGCTTCCAGCACAGAAACCTCTTAGATGTCCCACTTCTTCCTGGGTATTGTGCCTGCTACTTACAATTATGACATCACCATGGTATGAGATAAAATTGCACAGAGCTGCAAAATCTGTTTTGTCACCATTATGCCATGATAAGAAACACCTGGGGGTTCTAGTGTTGACAGAATTAAAACATGCTGCATTGACTGCCATGGAACAAACAAGTTTCTAGAACTCATTGTTCTATGGCAGTGGTCCCCAACCTTGAGCCTCCAGATGTTCTTGGACTACAACTCCCAGAATCCTTTACCACCACCTCTGCTGGCCAGGATTTCCGGGAGTTGAAGTCCAAGAACATCTGGATGCCCAACGTTGGGGACCTCTGTTCTATGGTATATATTAGAGAGGGTCATGATGAGTTTGGTGGTATGTTCCGGTTTGTCTTTTGGATGAACAGGTGTTTGGTGGTTCCCAGCCCTGCGGCCTCTCATGGGCACCCACACATAGGCAGCAACCCAGCTTCCCTGCCCTTTCTCATGCGGGGGCTGCCTCCAAATGGGCACCTGCCACAGAAGGCAGGGGTGGGAACCACCGGATACCTGCGGGTCCAAAGGACATGCCAGCATGAGCTGTCAAACGTGTGGTTTGCGCCCATCTCTAGATATGTTTTCAGAACTGACTCGGTAGCTTGGCAATTTAGGCATCTGGTGGCAGAGACAGAAGTTGGGAGTTCAAATATTTTTTTTGAAAATAATTTTTAAAGCTCTGGTTAAAATCGAACTCAGAAGCACTGACTTGTTAGGCTGTATTAGCATAAGGACCTATGATAATGAGCTTAAGTTACAGGAAGCCAGACTTCAGCAGAATATCAGGAAAATACATCTTAACAGCTAGAGCAGTGTGACAATGGAACCATTGACCTCGGGAGGTGGTGAGTGCTTCAACACTGGAGCTTTTCGAGAGAAAATTGGACAAAACTCTGCCAGATCAACTTTGAGTAGGGGGTTGGACCTGATGGCCTTATAGGCCCCTTCCAACTCCTTTATTCTATGATTCTATAACTGAGCCAGTGGGTCAATTATAGAATCTATAATTGGCTCTATAATTGAGCCAATTGAGCAGATGTATAGGTCTCATCGATTTGATGGTTCTATCTGAGCATAGACTGACATTTGGTATATAGTTCATGGTGTGTTGGAGGCTCAGGCAGTGAAATTTGTTATGCGAAAAGGGGCGTCATCTATATGTCTCAGGGAGTGGGGCATCTGGTTCTGGAACCAGCCATTGGGAGTGTCCAACCTGTCTAGCCTTGGGCAAGCTGCACAGTACCAGAATCCTCCAGAAGAAGGGAATGGTAAATCCCAGCTGAGCAGTCTCTGTGTGGAAGCCCCTAAGATAATAATGTAAGGACGAGATATTTGAAGAGTTTTCTTTCATGACACACACATACACCCCCCACACATACACAAACAGTTGTCAATTCAGTTCTCATGGCAAAAAGGTAGAAATAACTGCAGAGAGAAAGGAATGTAATTTCTTTCTTCTTCTTTTTCCCCCCTGGCTGATGCCTTTTTTTTTTTACTTCTTCTTGTTTTAGCTTCAGGCCCACCTCTGCAAGCTCTCGGCTTCCTTCCGAAGGACACAGATTAGAAAGTCGCTTGGCTCAGGGGCAGCAGAGGGCACTCCAGGCCAGAGCAGGTTAGGTGGTGGTCACTTTATCTATTGTTGTTGACGCAGAGGCCCAAGGCCTGAAGGTTTTCCTGAAAAAAAAAGTGTTTACAAGCAGGTCAAGGACTTGCCAGCAGATAACCATTAGCAAAACAAGTTTGCTATTGACAAAAAGGAGGAAAGGAAGGTGTGTTTGCAGATAGAATCCTTCTTGTTTTGAACAATGCGGTTAAATCAAAACCCGAAGGGCTCCTTAAACCTTTCCTTCCTCCCCTTCGCCCTCAGCAATGAGGTTTTAAAAACCTCTGGGTCTTCCTCCTCGTTCCCTCTCTTTTTCTCTTCCAAAATATATATTTTTGTGTTAAACTATTCATAAAAAAAACACACATCGAATTAAGTCAATGCCGGATTTCAGCACAGATCCTTCCCTAGCCAGTGTTTGTTCATCCCTTTTCCCTTTAAACCCTGCTTTCTAATTAGAAAATATATCTCCCCCCAACCACCTGATTTTCCCCAGTCTGTAGCTGATGCAAGTGGTTCACCATGGCTGAATTTTGCTTTGGTGTTCGCTTTCATGATTGCCTTCCAAACCAACCTCCTCCCCCATCCCAAACCTAGAGCAGGTTCATCAAAAGTTTCCCCCCACCCGGAAAAGTTCAGGAGTCGTTCAAGCAAACCCGAGCCAATTTATGGTTTTGTATGGCAGACATGTGACAACAGCAGCTGGGATTCAAAACTTCCCGGACCAAGTGCGGCTTTGCCTTGAGATTACACATCCTTTCAAAAGCTGGTTAGGCTGGAATTCACAAAATACCCAGATCTTTTCCTCCTAGCCAAATGTTCTGTCTGCTTACTTATCTGAAGAAGAACAGCTTTGTTACACTCTGTTTCTCCAACCAAAGATTATTGCCTTAATGGCCATCTAGGAGAACTTTCAAGATTTCTTCTATTAAAACAAAAGTTCGAACCAACTTTCACCCTTCCTGAGCTAATGACAGAATCATAGACTGATGGAGTTGGAAGGGCCATCAAGTCCAACCCCCTGCTCAATGCAGGAATCCAAGTCAAAACAGATTCCAAAACATTCTGGAATCCTATTGACCTGTTTGTTTTCTTTCTTTCTTTCTTTCTTTCTTTCTTTCTTTCTTTCTTTCTTTCTTTCTTTCTTTCTTTCTTTCTTTCTTTCTTTCTTTCTTTCTTTCCTTGAGTTTCTAACACAAATCTCAGTTGGTAAAAAATGCACAAAGGACAAAAACACATATTTCAGAATAAAATGTACAAAACTGCATATATTTTAAAAATGCATTTGAATATCGTGTCCAATTTCGTGCCGTAATTTTGGAAAATGAAACCTCTGGAGCTCACTGGGAATTTATTTTCAGACAAGTGGGACTCTGAGTGTCTGGAACCTATCTAGCCATCCAACCATTTTTTCCTGAAAATTTTCCAGTTGTTGGTGTCTTCATAGACTCTGTTGTTGTTTGGTTTAGTCATTAAGTTGTGTCTGACTCTTCATGACCACATGGACCAGAGCACGCCAGGCCCTCCTGTCTTCCACTGCCTCCCGGAGTTGGGTCAGATTCATCTTGGTTGCTTCGGTGACCCTGTCCAACCATCTCGTCCTCTGTTGTCCCCTTCTCCTCCTCTTGCCTTCACACTTTCCCAACTTCAGGGTCTTTTCCAGGGAGTCTTCTCTTCTCATGAGATGGCCAAAGTATTGGAGCCTCAGCTTCAGAATCTGTCCTTCCAGTGAGCACTCAGGGTTGATTTTTCCCTTTATAGGAGAATCTTATTTCATCTATGCTTAACCATCAGGGTAGCAAAACCTGACCATCAAAAATATCAGTTATGACTCTGACACTTTCCAATTTTCACTAACGTTTACAAATATGTGCTGTCAAATCAACTTTGACTCATGGTTTCCAGGGTTTTCTAGGGAGTATTCAGAAGTGGTTGAGCATTCCTTTCTTAGGGGGTGCATCCTGAGACTGTGCAGCTTGCCCAAGGCCACATAGGCTGGCTCTACCCATTTAACTTCCAACCTCTGGTTCCATAGTTACATATCAAATTCACTGAGATTTCTAAACAATGTCCCCCCATTCACAGAAACCACACTTGTTGAGCCTCCAACACACCATGGACTTAACCCAAATCTTAGCCCCAGCTCAAATAATTCCATGAAATCCACGAGACGTCTATAACTGCGGGCTTAACATGTCCCACTAGCTTAAATATTTCACTCTAGTCCAACCTAATACCTCTTTAGCTCAAATGACCTTTCCTGTTGTGTTTTTAGTTTTAATTTTAACCAGAGCTTTAAGTTACTTCCAAAAAGTAATCAATTATAGTTGTGATTCTGACAGCAGCCCCAAAGTAGTTTATTACGATAACTGCAGTCTCATGTAACTTTTCTAAAAATAAGTACACTTTTTTCCCACAAAACAGGGGGGTGGTGGAAAGTCTGTGCGTCTTATGGAGCGAAGAAAACAGATTATATTTTTCTGTTTTCTTCTCCTAAAAAATTGGTGTGTCTTATGGAAAGGTGCGTCTGGACAGAAACAGAAGCAAGAAACAACACATATTTCAGTGTTAGTTTTCATGCATTATAGTTTTACGTTTCTTAATTAGAAGCATTGTTGTTGTATAACTAGAAGTCAAAGTCACTTGTGTCCCACAGAAACTAAGGAGCTTTGTCGGCTCCATGTGTTTGAAAAAGCAGATTTTCAATGCATGAAATTCACTCTGAAATAAAATATATTAGTCTTAAAGGTATCACAATACTGTTGTGTGTTTTTTTGCTTTTGCTTTTGCTGAAACAAACATGGCTACTCTCTGAAAAGTAGTTACTTTGACTTATATGTTTTTTAAAAATGTCCAAATATTTGTTTAAAAACATTTATCATGGGTAATGATAGAAAATCTGTTCTTTTCTCTGTTGCCTCAACGTCGGAGCACAAATTGATAGCTTTTGTTATATTCTTCTCTTGCCATTTAACCACCCCATTCCCAATGTCTATAAAAGTGACTAAAAAGTTGCTGGTACATATGAAGGTAGCTCAAAATACAAACAACGCATCTCACGTGAATCTGTTGGAGAGAAGTTCTCCTTGTGATCAAACCCTGGTTGCAAAAGAACTAAAGTTACCTCCTCACTGAATTACAATCAAAATGTAACTTAGTTACACTTTCTTTACTAGGGAAATAAATTAATTACAAGTAGATAGTTATTTGTAACTAGTTACTTCCATGTTCTGCATTATTGCAGTAACCATCTTTGTATTGCTATGAATCTGGGAAAATTAACACCATGAAAATCTAATTGATCCACCCCCTTTTTTTCTTCCTGTCTCATCCCCACTTCCACATAGCTATCAATAAAAATTGAGCTGTGTGTGCAGTAAAATTATTACAAAATAAAGGCATTGTACTGTCAAGTTTTTTGTTTCTTTTCTTTTCTTTCTTTTTTTAAAAAAAGTCTTGATATATTTTCTCAACTTGGCTACCATTCCACTTGAAGTGGAAGAAGTTTCTCCACCTTCCTTTCCAAGCTGTTAAAGATTAGCTTGATGTAGATAAGGCTATTCCCCAAACTCATTATCTGTCTTCAAAATGCACCTTAAGGACTACTAAATAAATTCAAGGTTATGTGAAGAGTATTTCAGTGAAAAGCAGTGAATGACTGTTAATAAATCTGCATTACAGATTGGAGATTTTGTCTCTGTCTTTCATCCCAACGATAGATGATCCCTCCCTTCTCTCCCCCCCTTCTTTAACAATAAACACGTGTTGCTACTTTGCTAAGGTCACCAGTTTGAATCAGAGGCAGCTGCAGAAAACAAGAGCCATTTTTTTCCCAATGTGTTCACAATCAAGAAACTGGATGCATTGCAAACAAAATTCATTTTGACCGCTCTGTGGACGAAAACGCCAGAGCAAAGGGAAGCTGGCTGTTTGTTGTAGACCCCAAGTTCTGAGAAGTGATCACTGCTTTATTGGCGAACGTTTCATTTTATTTTATTTTATTTTATTGCTCTGATTGTAGTACTCAGAAGCTTTTCCTTCCAGCTGAAGGAAGCTACTAGAAGCATCTTGATCATGAATCGCCAAATTCTCGGAGAAAGAATTCTCCTAGAGTGGTCGGAGAAAGCTGCCTAGAGTGGTCGTATAGACCAGATGGGCGGGATACAAATAAAAATAAATAAATAAATAAATAAATAAATAAAGAAAGAAAGAAAGAAAGAAAGAAAGAAAGAAAGAATGAATGAATGAATGAATGAATGAATGAATGAATGAATGGGAATTTTGCTTCCGTCTTCTTTTTGAATCTGTATCTATCAGTTTCTTCATAGTTTAATTTCATTGCACAATACCCCCAAAACTGGTATCCTCTCCAGTTTAGGGCTTTGAAGCCTTAACTCTTCAATGTGTGTGCTTAAAATTCCTGTGTTTCCAAGCATATTGTTGAACACACAGGTTCAATCTATGCCAGGGGTGGGCAATTAATTTCTCTAGGGGGGCCACATGAAAAATCTGAACTGCATTCGGGGGCCGAACCAACTTTACTTAAAAATAAAATGAAGCAGTGATGTTATGATTGTTTTTATTTTAAACTTGCTAATTGTTTACGAATACTAAAGAGGTTTTTTGCAGTATGTAAAAGATAAGCAACTGATCAGCTTCAGACAAAAAGCTATAAATGGTTTTGATGTTCACTGAGAGAAATCCAGTCTGTCTTGGGCTTGAACAAGTGCTTGACTGGAGCGACGACCGGCAGGTCCGGACAGGAGTGGTTTGCGGGCCATATGTGGCCCTCGGGCCGCACTTTGCCCAGGACTGATCTGTGCCATCTCAGTGTAAGAAGGGGGATGGGGATGCCATCCTGTCTGAAGTTCTGGAAAGTGGCTCATACTCAAGAGTAAACGTAGTGCTTCCCTGCCCAATTATCCCAGTCATCTATGCCCCAGATTGAGGCTAGTTGGAAGAGTAGCCCTTGCCCCCCATTTATCAGGGATCACTCACACCAAGCTTCCATACTTATTTGAATTTTTAACTGGAATGCAATACAGATTGTTATGATTTAGTTTTCCACATCATAAGACACCCATTAGGCCATGGAGTCCAATCCCCTGCTCAATGCTGCAATCCAAATCAAAGCAAATTTGACAGATGGTTGGTCAATTTTCTCTCAAATGCCTCCAGCATTGAAGTGATCACCACTTCCTGCTGTCATTGGTTCCATTGTTGTACTGCTCTAACAGTTAAGATGTTTTTCATTAATATGCAAACCCTCAAAGTTAGCTATTTTGAAATTTTGCAGATCTACTTGAGCCCCTGTCACGTTGCCAGATTTTATGCACAATCATGCAAAAATCTAAAACAAAAAACACACAGCCTTTTTTTAATTGCAAGCCAATGACCGGCCAGAAATCTAGATTCAAAAACCAGGGAGGATCTGAAGTACGCATCAAAATTAAGGGAACACAAGTCACTCTGGGCTGAATTTGTGATTTGTTCCAAAGCTCCATCGTGACCTCCAAACCAAACTGGGGGATTGTGGACAGCCATCAAAATCCAATTTCTGAAAAGAGAAGAAATATATATTTATGATGACATTTCTTAAAGGTTGACATTCCCTTTGTACTCCTAGGAATGTCCACCTGATTTTTAACACCCACAATGAATGCATGTATGCATGTATGCATGTGTGCATGCACATACACATAGCCTACAGTATGTATGTATGTATGTATGTATGTATGTATGTATGTATGTATGTATGTATGTATGTATGTATGTATGTATGTATTCATTCATCCATTTATTTATTTATTTATTTATTTATTTATTTATTTATTTATTTATTTATTTATTTATTTAACTTATATGCCGCCCACTCTACCCAAAGGTCTCCGGGCGGCGCACAACGATTAAAATTCAACTAAAATACAATAAAAGATAAAACGATTAAAATACAATTAAAATTGCCATCAGGACCCACAGTTGAATTGAATGCTTATGCTGGGAATCCGTGTCTACCAACATAAAGACCAAAATTCCATCTTTTTTCCCCCCAATATATTTTTTCTCTCAAGCTACCTTTTCCTTTCTCAAGATCTTGGTGTGTTATGTTGTTAAGAAGCTAAGGTTAAGGGGAGGAAGAACAGACCAGATAGAATAAAGAACAGGGAGATATGAAATTCTAGGCGTCATTGCATGAAATGGCATTCCCGTACACTTGTCAAGGCTCAGAAGTTTTATTGCCAAGGAATCTCACTTCTGCCTCTTATTCTTAGCACATTGCCCAGCAACAGGCCTGAGAGGATTTGCTGATCTAATATAGATAGCGATTTTGTAGGTTTGTTGAGATTTATATAGACAGCACCTTGGGATCAGGAATTACATTTTAAAATGTAATAAAATGCTCTTTGGCATTTTTTTTTTTAAAAAAAACACTTACAAATACCGTACTTAAAAAAGTAAACATCAAATAATCTCTGATATCTTTCAAGAAAATGTTGACATAGCTCAAGGAGCTTCATACAGATCCCCGAGTCGTTTGCTAAAGTCAACTTAATAAACTCGTTTTCTTCATTCTGCCACTGTGCCATGATGTCTCCTATCCCTGGGAAAATGGGGAACTAAGCCACATATATTTTTGTTCTTTTTTTGTGTGGTTGATTTTTTAAAATACATTTTTAAAATCTTCCATGTCATTTACTAATGGGTGCTTAGTGTAAGTTAGTGTGACCCAACTCTGGGAGGCAGTGGAAGACAGGAGGGCCTGGAGTGCTCTGGTCCATCAGGTGACCAAGAGTCGGACATGACTTAAGGACTAAACAGAAACTTAGTGTAATGTAGTTGACAGAGCAATGGATGGACTGGCTTCAAATCACTGCTCAGCCATGCAAACTCACTGAGGGTGTGGACCTGGTTAAATATCTCACTTACCTTGAGAGCCCTCATATGGTTCCTATAAGTCAATTCTGACTTGACAGCACAATGATTTACCAATGCACATGGGCGTCTACCCATCAGGTTCTAACATTGGGTCCCCAAGATGTTCTTGGGCTAAAACTCCCAGAATCCTTCACCACTAGCTGTTCTGGCCAGGATTTCTGGGATTTGTAGTCCAAGAACATCTGACGACCCATGTTTGGGAACTACTGTTCTAAATGGATGGTAGATTTCATAAATAGATTTCTCTCATGCTTGTCAATGGGTCCAGATGCAACAATAGATGTATTCAGGGCTGGTCTTGCCGTTAGGTAGGATGAGACAACTGGCCCATGTGCCAGATGTTGGATACAGCCATGTACCCCTGCTCTAGCTATTCTCCCTCAGGTCCAAACATTTCCCTCTATAGGAGAAAAGAGTTGGGTGAGGGCTACCATAAACATATTGGATTTGTCTGAGTTTAGAAGATAAGCTCACTGGAAGGACAGATCCTGAAGCTGAGGCTCCAATACTTTGGCCATCTCATGAGAAGAGAAGACTCCTTGGAAAAGACCTTGATGTTGGGAAAGTGTGAAGGCAAGAGGAGAAGGGGACGACAGAGGATGAGATGGTTGGACGGTGTCGCTGAAGCTACCAACATGAATTTGACCAAACTCCGGGAGGCAGTGGAAGACAGGAGGGCCTGGCGTGCTCTGGTCCATGGGGTCACGAAGAGTCGGACATAACTTAACGACTAAACAACAGCAAGAAGATAAGCAGGGTCTGGATCATTGCCAAGTAATATTGGGGATATTTAGATAGGGCTAGGGATAAACAGTGCAGGGAACCTGAGATAGCTTCCCTTACATTTCTCTTAATGTATTCTGATCTGTCCTGTACACAACCTTCTCTGCAGTCCACGTCATAGAGTTGATAATAAACAGATTGTGATGGAGCATGAAGAACTTCATTTTCTGGAGGTGACTTAAGATTCATTTTTGACTACTCCAGCATTCTAGAGGCTGGAAAAAGAGACAATGGGAGATGTGTTTGGAGCCACCAAGGGAGAGAGGGGGCGGGGGAGAATGAAAGAAAATGTCCTTCTGAACTTCTCCACCACCATGGAAATATTTGAAAATTTAGGACTGGCTGTCAGTAGTGGTGGATGATCTCCTGGAGCAATATGGATCTAAACGGGTAATCTTCAAGGATTTCATGAGGTCTAGAGATGGAAATCAAACAATTTGATTCACACCTCCAAAACTATTGTGTGGATCGCGACATAACTATACATCCATGTCAGCACTTCCCAGATTTTGTAACGCAGGCTAAAATCTTACTGATGTTCATGTAAGGTTTGTGTAACTTGTCAAGGTTAATGGTGACCAAATAACTACCTTTGATCTTGGCCAAGAGGAGAAGTGTCAAAAAGTGCATTTCATGTCATGTGCCTGGGCACACTTCCAAGTGTGCGACTGAGATACATTCCCAGCATTTTGTCAATGAACCATAACTAGGCATAGCTACTTAAGCAAAATTTACACAAAGACCAGTAAGATTCTGGTCGAGCTATGGAAGTCAGCTGTATTTTTTTTTTAAATATGCAAATAACCAACCAAATATTTTTTGCTTGCTGGATGTAGACTTTGTTTTTTTTCAATGGGAAACAACACTAGTTTTGTACAGGGGTACTTTGTGCAAACTGATCAGGAAAAAAAATGCTTCTGGTGTTCCTCTCATCTGGAAGCAGAGACCGCTCTGGGCTTGAACATTCCTCACTAAGAGGTCTCATCAAGTTGAGACCTCTCAAATCCAACAGGACAAAGAATTTAATAGGTATTGGAGTCTGTTTAAGCAGTTGGCCAATAAAACATCTAATGGTAGAACAAGTCATAAAAGCAAAAAAGAAGAAAACGAAAGTGGCGATTAAAACAAAGAAAAAGAAGAGTATTCAAAATGTATTTCATTATCTGCCATGTAAATCTCATTGATTTTAATGAGTTTACTCTATCTACAACTAAAATTGACATCAGCATTAGGATTCCCTCAGTTCTGCAGCCAAAATTTAGTCACGGTAATGACTCAAATAGTGAAACAATGTAATATCCTACTACGATCTAGTGTTCCTCATTCGTTCCCCTACCATGTTTGTTATAAATAATAATTTTATAAATAATAATAATTTATTGTCATTGTAAGTATATACACATACAACGAAATAAAACCAAGAAATCTACGGAATGGAAGTAAAAGTAGAGACTTTCTGGCCAGTGCTCCAGAATGGCCTGGGAATCCCCTCTGAAGGAGGGGAGAGATTTTATGCTCGCTCACTCTGATTCCAGTGACTTAAAGGATTAAAGGGCTGAAGAAATGAAGAAGCAGGAAACTCAAGTCGACACGAATGCCACACAACTGTTGAAGTGTATACTCTCCTCCCCACACCCTCCCCCCTTTCTTTCCACTTAATGACTGACTCAGGATGGTCTAACTTATCTTGCTTGGACTTGGGGGGGGGAAATGCTCTTGGCCTGGCATCTCTTAATTGGTGTCTTAAGCATGTCAGACATATCTGCCTTATCACCAAGTTTATAGGAGAAGAGAAAGGAAAGGAACTGGGAAAAAAAAAAAACACTCTCCTCTCTCTTAAAGAGGTACGGTTGCTTAGACTATTCAGATTTAACACTTTGCCAAGATCAATTTTCTCTCTCTCTCTTTCTGCGTCCCTCTATCACACACACATGCACACAAACCGAATTTTGAGTTATCCTGGACATCTTTGTATGTGCAGGCGATACATATGACTTCTTGTCTGTAGCAGAAGAGGGGGGAACATCATGTTGTATATGGAGTTCTAACTGTAGATCCAAAAATCCCTCTTGGTTTTGGGCGGACAAGCAGAGTTTTCTTGTTTTCCCCTTTGAATCCCACCAGAAGAGGTCACTGCGACGCATGGTATTCAAAACCGGACACATGGAAAAGGGAGGGGAAGATGTCTTTGAAGGAGAACCAAGGCAAAATATTCCCTAAGCTTCCCACCTCCCCTTCTTTACAAATGTGATGTTTGTCTAAAGTCTAAGCGGAAGCCCTGGTATTGTCACCACCGCCTTTTTTGTGCGTCTAATCCCTTGCGCAGGATATTCGATCCTCAAGCCTGTGCCATTTCCCCTAGCATAATATGGATGGCAACACAGCTTAAGGATTAGAATCACATAAAACACTCAGAAACATTTGTTGAGATTTCCCATCCAGGCTGACGCAGGCCGGCCGGCAAATTCCAACGCCAGATCTCCCAAGCTGCCCAAAGCAAACGCAACTACAGGAAGCACAGCAAGCATTTGAGAGAGGACCATCTTTGTGTAAAGCAATATCACTTAAACACAACTTTTTCCCCTTCACTGTTTCTTTAAGTTATCTCGAAGAGGTACTCAAAGAATTTTTTAAAAGCCTTTATTGCCTATCGTCCAATAGATAGATAGATAGATAGATAGATAGATAGATAGATAGATAGATAGATAGATAGATAGACAGACAGACAGACAGACAGACAGACAGACAGACAGACAGATAGATAGATAGATAGATAGATAGATAGATAGATAGATAGATAGATAGATAGATAGATAGATAGATAGATAGATAGATAGATAGATAGATAGATAGATAGATAGATAGATAGATAGATAGATAGATAGATAGATAGATAGATAGATAGATAGATAGATAGATAGGCAATCTGCTTAAGCAGATCAAACTGACTTTTGGTAAACAGTGGGGATTTAAAATGTTTAAGATAGAGCATTTTCTAAGTACCCTACTGGAAAAGAATTAGAAGTCTATAGCCAAGTAACTGGTTGGTTAGATTCCCTCTCCTTTTCAAAGTCCTTTTTATGTGATGTTGGAGCAGTCATTCTCAACTTTTTGTTGGCTCTCAAGATTCTACAAATTGCACAATCAACCCAAAAGTTAATTTATGAAAAATTGTTTCCAGTGTGTGCCCCCCCTTCAAATGTGCTGGAGGACAGGGGGCCATATGACCCCCCCCCTTTGAGAATGGATGGATGTTCTAGACTGTAGATGACAAAGTGCAGTCTGCCGACTATACAGTATGTCATCCTGAAGCTGAGGTTCCAATACTTTGGCCATCTGATGAGAAGACTCCCTGGAAAAGACCCTAATGTTGGGAAAGTGTGAGGGCAAGAAGAGAAAGGGACGACAGAGGACGAGATGGTTGGACAGCATCATTGAAGCGACCAACATGAATTTGACCCAACTCTGGGAGGCAGTGACAGACTTTACTTTCTTGGGCTCCATGATCACTGCAGATGGTGACAGCAGCCACAAAATTAAAAGATTCCTGCTTCTTGGGAGCAAAGTGATGACAAACCTAGATAGCATCCTAAAAAGCAGAGATATTACCTTGCCAACAAAGGTCCACATAGTCAAAGCTATGGTTTTCCCAGTAGTGATGTATGGAAGTGAGAGCTGGACCATAAAGAAAGCTGACTGCTGAAGAATTGATGCTTTTGAACTGTGGTGCTGGAGGAGGCTGTTGAGAGTCCCCTGGACTGCAAGGAGAACAAACCTATCCGTTCTGAAGGAAATCAACCCTGAGTACTCACTGGAAGGACAGATCCTGAAGCTGAGGCTCCAATACTTATGGCCATCTCATGAGAAGGGAAGACTCCATGGAAAAGACCCTGATTTTGGGAAAGTGTGAAGGCAGGAGGTGAAGGGGACGACAGAGGATAAGATGGTTGGACAGTGTCATCGAAGCAACCAACATGAATTTGACCCAACTCTGGGAGGCAGTGGAAGACAGGAGGGGCTGGCGTGCTCTGGTCCATGGGGTTACAAAGAGTCAGACACGACTAAACAACAACAACAAACACAGCCTGGTCTTAAACCACCTCTTGAGGGCAGGGAAGGAGGGGGCCAGCCACAGCACCACCAGAAGCCGATTCCATAAGGATGGTGCCATCACCGAGAAGTCCCAATTTCTTGTGGACCTCTTTCTGGCTTCTCTTGGAAATGCATAGGCTACACTCCTCTTGGCAACCTAGAGGAGCGTAGTCTATGCAAATCAGGTGGCATGGGCTGACGTTCTCAGGGAAAAGCATTCAAGAATGATGATACCCAAGGCCACTGTATGTGGCTAAATATGCTGGGGCTCCACCTTTCCCTAAATGCCATGCTCTGTGATCAGACACTCTGTAGTTGCCAATACACTTTTCCTTATACTTCAACTCAGGGGTCTTGCCATTATTCTGTGTTTCTCGCATGGGCTGGTGGAGGAGGAATTTCAGCATCTTCATCCGATTCTTGACCTGGACTGGCTTCATCCAGGGGTGCAGTGTCCTTAAAGGCATTGCGTCCATGAGAGGGAGGTAGTTAGATTTTCACCCACCATAGACATGGGAGGTTAAACTCTTTGTTACTGGAGGAATCCTCAAGTGTCAGGGTGGGGTGGGGATGATGGCGAGAAGAAGGCCAATGAAAGAATAACACTTGTCTATATCAGGGTGAAAGTAGTATCTAGGCAAAATTGGACCAGGACAGAAACATGCACGCTGTTTTAGCATCCAGATTTAATGAAAATCTCTGCGAGAATGTCACGAAGTATCTACTACAGGCTGAACCTTTCATCTTGCAGGAGAACAATCTCTTAGGAACAGACTTGCTTCACTTCTGAAGAACTAAAGAATAACAACAACAAAAACATCTGAAAGAGCAGGTTTCTTATTTATTACACGTTAATGGAAACTCACTTTGGGTCTTATCTGGCTTTTTTTTTGTGGAGGGTGTTAAGGTTCCGCGGTTTTGCGTATGTATGTGTTTGACCAAATTCCCTTATCTTCTCATGGCTTGTGTTCTCTTCTGCTGGCACCCAAGGCGCACTGATATACTTATCTTCTGTTTTATAATAAAGCGTTTGTGTCCATGGGCTGGAAGCAAAGGAGAAGAAAGGAAAAGAGCAACTTCGAAGATGCCAAATTTATCAGGGTCTCGCTTGTCAGGTCCATCTCTCCCCCTGCCCTCCGCTTATAGAACTGAGTGTATAAGCACTTGTGTTGGAGTAGATTTATGCAGTGAAGCGAACTGAAGCTATTTTAAAGGTTCTGTATCAGGAGAATTGATCTGCGGGTTATTCTCCTTTCTCCTGATTTTCTAGGAAGTAAAAGTCTTCATAGGGACATTTACCAAGGGTTGGCGTTGCAGTTCTAACACAAAGATGTGTTAGCCATTAGGGTGGGGTGGGGTTAGAATGTAGGAAACAGAGTCTTCTGTAGAAATGGGATATTTGTATTTGGATATGGATATGGATATTCCAGACCCAGCTGGCAGGGATGTCAACTCCCACCTCCCCACTTATGGATCGATGGACAGTGCACATGGCCACTGTCTTTCTTGTCACTCCAGTCTTGGACAAAGCCCGCCTTCTTGCTCTTCTGGCCACTCAGCAGCTGAGCAGGGAAACTCATCATCCTGCCCCCTGGCTGGAGTGGTCAGAAGTGCAGGAAGGCGGAGCAGCACCGGCCAGGCTTCATCCGAGAATGATGTGACAAGCAGAATACCCATTGTGCATGCTGCATGGCAACCCATAACTGGACAGATTGGTTCAGAGAGGCAGAACCCAGATAGCTGGGTTCAGGATATGCCTATTTGTATACAAAGAGGAACATCCCAATTCTACTCTTCTGCAAAACACACACACACACACACAGACAAAATCCTTCCTTTTGTCCCAAGTGTGTTTGTGTGGGTAGAGCCGTCTTCTGCTGGCTGATCCCAAAGGTGTGCCCCCATAAAGCTAAAAATAAGAGAGGACAGAGATGGGGTGGGGTGGAGTTTCACTAGACCAGAACTTCACCAACCCAGCTACAGTGCCAGTAATAAGTTAGGTCTAGCTGTCTTGAGTCCTTTGTAAGGAGAAAGGACAGGATAAAAATATTTTAAATAAATAAAATAAAATAAATGGTTCCAGATGGCTCAGTGGTTTATGTATCTGGCTAGGGAGCCAGAGGTTTGGAGATTGATTCCCCACTGTGACTTCTAGGAAAAGAGCCCACCTGTATATCCTTGGGGAAGCTGCACAGTTCCACGCCACTTCCAGAAGGGAATGGTCCAGCAGTTGTATTTTTCGCCAAGAAAATGGAAAGGGTCTCCGGAAGTCAGAATTGACATGACAATGGGCAATTATTAATTAGTTACAAAGTGGTAACTAGAGTGAGAAACCAGGAACTAAAATGAAGAAGGCAGAAAGAAGGGAAGGAGGGAGGGAAAAACGAATGAACAAAGAAACGAAATTGCACCTAAACTGGCTCCAACTACTCCTGATGAGGCAAAAGAGACACAAAATAGTCAGGTCCTACAGGAAACCAATATGACCATCATTCACTCAGGCCCAGCCATTCTTCCCATTCCTCTCTCCTCTTGATGCCTAAGCCAATCAAAGCCCCAGGGACTCTTCCAAAATCATTTCCAACATCCCTAGGAGTTTGGATTCATCCTGGACTCAGCTCAATGGGTTCTCAGCCCCGTGGGCCAGTTAGGGTTATGATCCAAGTGACCTACCAAACAATATGTGGCACAGAAAGCAATAGACGGGGACTGAGAGACAATGACAAAACACCATTTAAAATTGGATTGGTTAATTCCAGGAAATGGGTAGGTCTCTTGGGCCTTATTTCATTGAAGTCCTGTTTTTTTCCCCCCCAATCAACATTCTGGACATTTTTTTTCCTTGCACAGACTTTAAAGTCTTCCACTCTCTGTATTCAGAAGGCTTAGCATTATCTGCTTCCATCAGACTTCTGCCTCTTGCATTTCTATTGCATCTTGTATCCTACCTTCAGCCCCATGACTGAGGTTTTGTTCCATGCAGGGGATGAACATTTGGGTAGCTCAGGGTTTTAGGTCTCTGGATGCAGAATGAAAGGTTAGGATATCAATTCCCCTCTGTGCCTTCTTGACACGGGTGGGAATTGAGGATTCACAGGGTCGCTTTCCAGCTCTGCAGTTGTAAGATGATGATGACGACATGGGCTACCATTCATGTCTTGTGCCAAATAAAGTCTGGCAAAGGCCACAAGACTCTTTGTTGTCCATGTTACATTATTTGCTGGTGCCCAGTGTGGATGAATGCAGTGGTATCGTTCCACTTTTAAGTTCTGTGTTCCTAGCCTGGTCATTGCTCTGGCCTAGTTTTTAATTCATTGGATTTTTTTTTTGTCCTCCACTGTATGTACGTATACCGCACAGCTTGGTCACTGGCTCTCTCCTTTGAAATCCTGGGATCTGTTGTATGACGAAGCACTTAGAATAACCTGGTGTAAAGTAGTATCAGATTGTTGTAATTGTGTAATGTAGAGGTAGCCTTCCTCTATATAGCCAATGCATATTGTTAAATTACTGCCCTCTGTGTGTTGTGTGCGGTCAAGTCAGTGTGTGTTGAGTGCTGTCAAGTTCTAGTGACCCTCATAGACTTTTCGAGGAAAGTCAGCTATTTAAGGAGCAGCTCACCTTCCCACAGTTTGTTTCCATGGCTGAGAGGTGTTCAGATCCAGGTCTCCTAACTCATAGCCTATCTCTCTATTCACAACCTTGGGTCACCCAGGTGTTCTTGGACTACAACTCCCAGAAACCTTCACCTCTAGCTATGCTGGCCATGGTTTCTGGGAGCTGCAGTCCAAGAACGCCGGGGTGAACCAAGGTTGGAAACTACTGCATGACACCACATGGGTATCACTATCCTCAGCTTCCTCCTCCCCCAAACAAACCTCACATCATCATCTCTGTTTCATGCGACTGAAGTTTCTATCAAGGGTTCTGCTTTTGCTTTGCTTTGTTTTACCCAATCTGCCTCTGTGTGCCTGCAGTGAGTTTTTTTCGAAACAGAATGAAAAAACATTAGTCTTGATGGCTGTACATCTGGAGAAGGATAGGGAGCTCAGGTGCGTGACACCTGGAAGTGGCACCCGCCTTCCAAATCCTCTCCCCAGGAATGCTTCCTGGCATTCGCTTCAGTCGGTTTGGGCGCCAGGTGGATACTTTTTGTTCCTTAAAAAAAAAAATCCTCAGGCCTAAAATCACATGGCTAATGTGATTTTAACTTGCTTTCCTGCATTTTATAGTTCTGCCATGCTGTTTTATCTCTTTTATTGAAACACATTTTTCTTATATATTTTTTTTAAGTGTCTTCTGCTTGCTGTCTTGTGAGCATTTCAGCCTGCTAGTAGAGGCATGAAAGCCAGTGTGGCCTTGTCTACACTGGCTGGTAGGAGCAATCCTGGTTTTCGTGCAGAGAATTTATGAGCCACTGCTGAGTCTCACCTCTTTTGTAGAGTAAACTAGTGGATGTGTCCCAGTGCTGAAATAGATTACTTGGTGTCAACATCTTGTGTATTTGAATGAAGGTTAGCATCATGGATACTCTTGAAGCCATATGAACATTGCTTTGATTTGATTTTCATATTGCTGGAGACTTTGCCAAATTTGGTGCATTTTAATGAAAAATGCACCCATGGGTTTTCCAGCATTTCCTGTTTCTGAGAATCTAAACAAAGCACAAGAAGAAATAAAATGATGGGAAAATAGCAAATACTCAGAACTCAGGCAAGCCAATTAGCTGGAATGATATACAGTGGTGCCTTGCTAGACAGTTACCCTGCATGACAGTTTTTTTTGCTAGACATTGGCTTTTTGCGATTGCTATAGTGATTCACAAAATAGTGATTCCTGTGGGGGAATTTCGCTGGACAATGTTTGGTCCCTGCTTCGCAAACCGATTTTCGCTAGACGACAATTTTGACATTCCCTCCGCACTCGCAAACAGGTGTTTTCAGGACCGAAGCTTTGCAAGACAGCAATTTAAACAGCTGATCGGCGGTTCACAAAGCAGCTTTCCTATGGCCGATCTTCACTAGACAACGACGATTCTTCCTCATTGGAACACATTAAACAGGTTTCAATGCATTCCAGTGGGGAAATGCTTTTTGCTAGATAATGATTTCGCTAAACAGCGATTTCAGTGGAATGGATTATCATCGTCTAGTGAGGCACCACTGTACCAGCATTGTAAAATATGTTTAGTTACCCAACACAAAGCTCAAAATCATTATGCACCCCATCATGGTTCTGAAAATATCTATGCAATTTGGGATGGAGAAAGAGAGAAGTTTTATCTGATCAGCATAGCTTTGAAGCCAAAGGTGGCAGCTTTATTCCTAAAGCTAAACAGATTTGGTCCTGCAAACAGATTTGGTCCGTCAGTGGGCGACTACATATACCAGCCTAAATCCAATTGCTAATCCCAACTAGAGTAACCCATTGAATAGAATCATAGATTAATAGAGTTGGAAGGGGCCTATAAAGCCATCGAGTCCAACCCACTGTTCAATGCAGGAATACAAATCAAAGGATATCTAACAGATCGTTGTCTAATTTTCCCTTGAATGCCCCCAGCAATTAGGAGTGTTCACAACTTTCTGAGGTCATTGGGTCCATTGTTGTACTGCTCTAACAGTTACGAAGTCTGAAATCTGGCTTCTTGTAACTTGAGCCCATTATTATGTGTCGTGCCCTCTTGGATTATTGAAAACAGTTCCTTTCCCGCTTCTATATGACTATCTTTCAAGTATTTAAAGAGTGTTTCCATATCTCCCCTCTGTTTTCTTTTCTCAAGGCTAAATATGCCCAGTTCTTTCAGTCCTTCTTCATAGTTTCCAATCCCTGATCATCCTTGTTGCCCTCTTCTTAACTTGTTCCAGTTTGTCAACATCCTTCTTAAAGTTCAGTGTCCTAACTGGACACAGTACTCAGGCTGAATAAAGAGGAACCAAGGACGAATACTTACTTACCGTACAGATGCTGAAGACCTTATATTTGATCTGCATCTCCATTGTTTAAAGTGGCAATTATAGGAATTGAGCCTGAAAACTTTATTATGAAAAGATGTGTTTGATACTTGAATAATGACTGAAATCCAACTGGGCAGATTTCACATTCCTGTACGGCTGGAATAATGTTATCATAATCAGCAGCAGATTGTTGCTGATTAAAGACTTCCTTTCTCAGTTTTGGAGATGTGTGTGACTTTCTCTCATTCTGTTTGAGCCTTGCACACCCCAAAATAAAAGATAGATCTTTAATCAGCAGCAATCTGTTGATGACGAACGTATCATTGCTGCTGTGCAGGCAGAGCTAAACAACAAGATTTCGGCCAATGTACAGAGAAGGATTTGGAAGGGGGTGGGAACTGGGGATGGAGCCATTTTTGGACTACATAGACATAGAAGGACTTGAGTTCCTCTGCATGGCTTTTTCAAAACAGTACAGATGAACTATGGTTCCCAGACTTTGTTCTTCATCAACATTTTTAAACAATGCCAACCCGCCTCACAAGCTAGCTCTGTGAATGGATGAGACCCCGTCTGCAAAGCAGTTAGTGTCCTAAAACCCCTTCCATGGTTAGTTATCAGAACCTCCCAAGGACTGGCCAGAAAGCATTAAGCTTCCTTAAATAACCTCATTTGAAAATAAGAGGAAGAGAAATGTTTACCAAGAGAAAATGGAAAGGACTGTCATGATAACAGTAAGGATATAGCTTCAGCATAATTTTAGCAATGTAAGGGGTCAAATGGCTGTACTGTTAGTTACCAGACCTTGAGAATGGGGAATAAGGGTAAATAAGAGGATTGCTTTGGTTCCATTGGAGTGGAGAAATGAGAAGGCCTACTGTACATTAGTCAAAGAAAGAAAAATAATATCCTAGAAAATGAATAAGAGATAAGTAGCCTTGGAATAATGCTATATAAATACATTTGCTGTAGGTCACATAAAAGATTCATGGCACACACATGTTCAGGTCAAATTACCTTTAAATATTAAATGTCTTCCCAGCAGTGGAGAATTTCCAATTTATGCTGTTTTCACAAGGAAAATGGATGCAACTCATCCATTAGTATTTGCTGACAACCTTGCCGCCTCCAATTCAGCCTAACTTTAGGTAGACTGGAGGCCAAAGAAAAGGTGATGACTTTCCCCGTCAACTTCTTCCCGTTCTTGAACCACAGTTAATCAGTATTGTGCACCACAGAATGCCAGCCACATTTGGCGACGCTCAAACCTGGTCCATGTTAATACAGTGGTTTCGACAGCACTTCGGTTCTCCAAGAAGTCCATGGTATATTTCTCATGATGTCTAAAGGCTTTAGGAACGTGTTCTGTCCCTTGTATGTGGAAGTCCATTCTACAGAGCAATAGACATGGCATCATGATAATTGGAGTCCAAATTGATTATTTGGGGTGTGTGTGAATAATAATAATAATAACAATAACAATAACAATAATAACAATAACAATAACAATAACAATAACAACAACAACAACAATAATAATAACAACAACAACAACAACAACAACAACAGCAACAGCAACAACAGCAACAACAGCAACAGCAACAACAGCAACAACAGCAACAGCAACAAGAATAAGAATAAGAATAAGAATACTACTACTACTACTACTAATAAGAATAAGAATAAGAATAAGAATAAGAATAAGAATAAGAATAAGAATAAGAATAAGAATAATAATAATAATAATAATAATAATAAGAAGAAGAAGAAGAAGAAGAAGAAGAAGAAGAAGAAGAAGAAGAAGAAGAAGAAGAAGAAGAAGAAGAAGAAGAAGAAGAAGAAGAAGAAGAAGAAGAAGAAGAAAGAGGAGGAGGAGGAGCAAGCAGTTGGCATAGTGGTTGGAATGTTAGACAAGGATTCAGACGTCCTGATCTTCTAAAAGTTGGAAATCATGCAGAGCACCTCTGTGAACAGTAGAAAATCTTTACTTCAGATCCATATCCTTCCTCAAATAGAGGATGATGGCAGTGACAATGGAGAGGGTAAGGTTAGTGAACCCTTCTCCCCACATTTTAAATCTACAGGGATGAGTGAATAGGACCAATTCAGTATGGTAGTCAAAATGATGGATAGGGTCCCTGGAAATCAAGGTTGTACTTGCCTCTGAGCTGTGAGACTCCTTGAGTGACTTTCAGCCAGCGAAGATCTCTCAGACTGTCCTACCTCACAAGGTAAGCTTCAATAAATATAGATGCAATAAATATAGATACAATAAATAAAGAATAGATAAGACATAATAATCAATAAAACAAGCAACAGAGTAAGGCTGGACAAATTCTAGCCCACGCAGACCATAAGCTATAGAGAGTAGCCAGTAGTAGTCTTGATAATCCTTCTGTTCTGCTTTCTGACTCACACTGTGAAATTTGGTGTGATCTGGGCAATGCTTTAAAACGTTCTCATCTTCAGTGCAATCTGTTTTAACTTTCTCTTAAGAGATACTTCCATCCACACTGGAGATTATGCTTTGCATTTCACTAAATCATGCCCAAAAGAATGCATGCCCTAGCCTTGTGCAAGAAAAGTGTGGGACAGCTCTTAGATCTGAAGTAAAGATTTTCCACTGTTCACTGTTCATTCTAAATAGAAACACAAATGGGTAAGGTCTTTAATTTCATGCTAGACAGTGTCATCAGGGATCCATATACAGTATCATGACAATATGCAAGTGTGGTCAGGCTCTCAGACTACAAAAATCAAGAGCCAGAATCTGGTGTGCTCAACCATTGATCCAGAAGTTTCCATTTTGGCTTTAGATAGCATTGAACCTGGTCTACCTGTGTTATCACAGTCTTTACAAAAATTCTTTTACGGCTGAACAATATTTTTGCCTTTATACTACAATAGTGTCTTGTTTGTAGTCATCTTAGAGAGTTTACAGATGATGTGAGATTTTGTTAAGGGAGTGTGCGTCTGTGACTTTATCTTGTCTCTCGCAGAGTAAAGAGCAGATAAACGCACACAACAGCTTCTTCTTTTCAGCAGTGTATTTACAAAATATATACAGGATATACATACATACAGCACTTCAGTATTCAGTATTCAAACCGGCAGCATGACATGCAGACATCAGTACACAGGAGAAGAGAATGACTGTACAGAGTTCATTTCTTAAATACAGTTCTGGCATCAGTCTGGTCCAATCACGTCTAAGGTGACTTCATGCACACAGGTGTGGCAATCTTCATATTGCAGAGAAATTGCATCAGCCAGGGATGAAGGAATGATGTCATCTCAATCTTGTTCTGCACACACACATATTATGTTCAGGCTATATAAAAATTATATACCTTAACACTCCTCCTAATTTTTAAATTGCCTGAACCCATTACACATTCCCAATGCATCTATACACATTTCATGCTTTTGAGCACACAACGGTTTAGTCAAAATGTCTGCAATATTTTCTTCAGTCTTACAATATTCTAATTCAATTAGTTTTCCTTTTACAGCTTCCCTTACGTTATGATATTTAATATCAACATGTTTACTCCTGTTTTTTTTACTCTATCTATTTTGGCCATTTGTATACAAGTGGTATTATTTTCCATTACTTTTATTGCATTATCTGTTTTACACTTTAAGTCTTTTTCTGTGTAAAACCTTGTGCAACCAACCTTGCTTTATATCTGTAGTTTCCGTCATTTTGCAATTTTCTTTTGAACACCCACTTACTACCTATTACCTTATGCTCTGGTGGTAGTTTGGTTTCAGTGAACACGTGATGTTCCTTCATGGAATTCATCTCCTCCTCCATGGCCTCTAACCACTTATTCTTCTCATAATCAGGAAGCTTCAAAACATCTTTATAGTTTCTGGGCTCAATATAAACATTACACACTGTAATTCCATTCACTTCAAATCTACTGGGTGGCACACCCTTATTTGCTCTCTGGGACCTCCTGGGACCATGTGAATTTGTGTGTGTTTCTATCTGACTACTAGTGTGTGCTTCCTCCTCTTCCTCATCACTACCTTCTTTTTCTTCTTCTTCTTCTTCATCTGTAGTAGCTCCTCCTTCTTCATCATCAGCACAGGACTCCATGCCTTGCTTAAGTGTTCCTGTCTGTCTTAATTGACTTTTTCTTTCGTGTAGAGGGATGTATAACTGTGAGTTTGCATGTACTTGGTCCCAGTTTTCCCCTTCATTAAAACTGGCTGACCTAGAGATTATCACATTTCTATCCCCATCAAAAAACCGGTATGCCTTTGAATTGGGTTCATACCCTACAAATGTCATTTTCCTTGTTTTATTTTTACCTTTTCTTCTGAGTTGTTTCGGGATATGCACCCAAGCTGTGCATCCAAACACCCTCAAATATTTTAAACATGGTTTCTTACCGTATAACAAGAAATATGGTGTGTCATCTATCGAGGAAGAATAAATTCTGTTAACCAAAAAGTTAGAGGTTAGTATCGCTTCACTCCACAGACCGTGACGCAACCCAGAGTCTGCCAACAATGCATTTTTCATCTCTTGTAACACTCTGTTGCGTCTCTCAGCAACACCATTCTGAAATGGGCTATATGGGCTCGTTTTTCTATGTCTAATTCCCAGACTTTCTAACCATCTTTGAAACCTTGTGTTTGTAAACTCTGTACCTCTATCCGTTTGCAACTGCGCCACCTTGTGGTTAAATCTTCTCTCTACTGAAAATAACCATTTTCTAAATGTATCAAATACTTCTGCTTTAGATTTTAGTGTATAACAATAAGAAAACCTTGTAAAATCATCCACTAGAACCATTGCATACTTCGCTCCTCCTAATGATGGAGGAAATGGTCCCATTAAATCTGCATGAACTAATTCAAATGGCCTGGTTGTGACTCTGTCACTTTTCCTCCCTTTTGGGGCCACATTTGTCTTGCTACTTTTACAGACATTACAGTCCAAGTAATTTTTGCATTCCTTTATGTTTACATCCCTGGCAAAATGTTCCATTTTCTGTAATGATCTAAAATTTACATGACCCAGCCTCCTATGCAATAAATGTATACAGTTATCATGTTGTGGTTTGTTTGTATGTATCACATGTGCACTTTCATGTGTCTGGCTCTTTAACATGTACAGATTGTTTTCTTGCTTCACTTTTGCAACTATTTTACCATTTTTCTTAATTATACACTCCTGTTTCTCAAAAGTGACAGTGAACCCTTGCTCAGCCAACGCTGATACACTTATTATATTAAACGACAATTCAGGAGCGTAAAATACCCCACTTATCTCAGTATTCAACGAAGGAATGTAAACAGTTCCTTGTCCTTCAACGGCCGTCTCTTGTGAATTTGCCATCATCACACTTCTGAGGCTGGTTTCATCTAAAAGACAAAAGAGATCCTTATTATTAGTCAAATGTACGACCGCCCCCGAGTCAATTAGCCACGCCTCTGTGTGGCTGCCCGGAACCTTGTCCCTCGTTCCTCTGGTAACCAAGGAGACCGGCCTCATGTCGTTTCTTTGTTGAAACCTTTTGGAGACCTTCTTTTTTCCGTCTCTATTGTTCCTTGGAGGACTTCCGCTTTTGTCACAGTTCCGTTGCAGGTGATTGGTGGATCCGCAGAGGAAACAGGCTTTCGTCATCATCACTCTTCCTGTTTGTTCTCCGTCTGCCCGCCTCCTGGGCACGCTGCCATCAGCGTATCTCTGTCTCTCATGGTCAGCGCGCACGTGGCTTGCCTTTTTGTTCAGCATTCTCTGTTTTAAATGCTGCTCCTCCTGGAGAATTCTGTTTGTCACATATTCTTCTGAAAGCTCAGTTTCTGGCATGCTTTCCAAACTTGTTACTAGCATGGAGTAATCGTCATTCAGAGAACTTAGCAAAATATAAACGCGCTGTTCCTGAGGGAAGACAACATTCATTAATTGCAGTTGATTAAACATGTCCTTCATATTTTTTAAGTGTTCCGAAGCGCATTCATCCTGTTTCATTCTGCACTGGAACAACCTCCTGGTAAGAGAAATCTTTGTGCCTGTCGTCTCCCTCTGATAAATGCCTTTTAGTTTATCCCAGACTGCTTTTGCTGTTGCCAGTCCTTGAATGTGGGTTAGAAGCGAATCTTCAATGGCCAAAATGATCGTGGCAAGAGCTCTCTCATGCTCTGCCTCTTCCTCCTCACTGGGCTGCACTGGGGGGGCTGTAACGTAACGAAAAAGACCCTCCTTTCTCAACAACATCTCCGCTTTAATTGCCCACGTTCTATAATTATTTTCATTCAGTCTATTTATGGCCAGGCCACCTATATTTCCTCCCGTGCTGTATGCCATCCTTGCAGCTCTCTGTATCCTTCCCTTCCCCGGGTTTACAGACGAACTGGTTTCACTATCACTGCTGCTTAGGCTCTCCTCCTCTTTCATTTACTCATTTACTCACGTTTGCAGCGCAGCGGAACGTTGCTGGGCCCATAACCTCTGTTAAGGGAGTGTGCGTCTGTGACTTTATCTTGTCTCTCGCAGAGTAAAGAGCAGATAAACGCACACAACAGCTTCTTCTTTTCAGCAGTGTATTTACAAAATATATACAGGATATACATACATACAGCACTTCAGTATTCAGTATTCAAACCGGCAGCATGACATGCAGACATCAGTACACAGGAGAAGAGAATGACTGTACAGAGTTCATTTCTTAAATACAGTTCTGGCATCAGTCTGGTCCAATCACGTCTAAGGTGACTTCATGCACACAGGTGTGGCAATCTTCATATTGCAGAGAAATTGCATCAGCCAGGGATGAAGGAATGATGTCATCTCAATCTTGTTCTGCACACACACATATTATGTTCAGGCTATATAAAAATTATATACCTTAACAGATTTTTATCAGAGTTTTATGGTTCTGCGGATCTGCTTTTCGTCACTATGGTGTGCACTATGATACACAGTATGTATCCCACATCTGCTAGAACTTATTTTGATTGCTTTCACTGGAATAAACAAATGAGGAAAATATCTGACAAATTATATTTGACTGAAATCCTTCTCCCTCTCTCTTGTCCTTGTTTATTTTCCTCCCTTCCTTAACATCTAGAATGTGCTATTTTGTGTTAACAAACCAGCTAAGCTTGTTCTCCCTGCATTCACCGCTCATTCTGCTTTCACATTCTTCACCTCCCCATGATGGAATGCAAACATTGTCTCCCTCATGGTTCATTTGTTTCTTTTCCCCCTCCCAATCAACTCCTACTTTCAGATCTCCTGAAAGCAGGTAGTTATATTCTTTCGTCATGCCTTCTGTGTTTGTTTCATTCCACGGCGTCCTGTGATTCTCTTTTCTGGAACCAGTCCATGCAAAACGGTGTAGAATCCGTCAAAACAGACGCTTGTTCGTATGCCTTTCACTGTCTGTGTCCGGTCAGAGGATGGCTCTCGTCTTCACACTAACAATATCTGTCAGTAAATGATAAAGTCTCGTCTGAGGTAAAACTAGACATCTTATCAGCATGTTCAAACTCTCTCCTTACAACTCTGTACTTGCCAACTGTGTGCCCTTTTCCTACATAAAGATACAATGCTCATTAAAAAGACACTTTCTAAAGCTGGAGTTTGTTTCCAGAAAAGGTGTGGCTTCTCACCTGGTGGAGCAGTCATGCTGACTGGTTCTTTTGTCAGAAAGGGAAACAGAGAAAGAAAGTAAGAGGGAGAGAGGGAGACCTTTGATAAAGATTGGGTGACACTCTCTTGGCTCTTGTTTAACGTTGTCTTTCTGCCTCGTCAATCGCTCCTTCCATTCACATCATCTGCTGAGCTAGAGTATCCTATGGTTATAGGCTAAAACGTGACCACAATGCATTTCATTGTTTGAGGAATCCTATATCCCATCTTTCTTCCCAACAGAAGTAAGAATAAAAATTCCAAAATGACATCTGAGTGAAGAACACTCAAAGTAAAAGGAGAATGTTTAGGAATATAAAATTCTGAAGCACGGAGGGAGAAGCTGTGCTTAAAACAGTACATAGGTTCCAGCAACACAGATGAAGATCTCAAGCCAGCTGAGCAAAGGAACCAGGGAACTTTCTCAAGAAATGGCCTGTAACGTTCCGGTCCTTCTGAAAGCATCACAGAAACTTTATCAGAATTTTTTTTTCTTTCCCCTCTAAGGATGGAACAAGAGATCAACTTTGGAGAAGGAAATGTCTTCTTTTTTGCTCCCCGTCCCATCTCTGAAGACTTTGCTACTCCAACGTTGAAGGCCTTTTACGGCTAGATGCAATAGAGAATGGCTTAGGAAGCATGCCATGGACAAATCTGGAAGGATTCCAAGCCCTCCTGATATCTACCTACCCTCTCAGTATAGGAAGAAAAAGACCGCTAGCACTAGAGATGCATCCATACATCATTTCCTGCCTATTGTTTGGAATGAAAGTGGAATCATGGGGAAAAAAAATCTTCAAATCATTGCCTTTATTTTTAAAATGTATATTTTCTGCTGTTTAACATGGTTGGGGCCATCACCCAATATCACTGAAAATTCAAAATGTACTTTAGTCTAATTTTTAAATGTGTTTTAAAAAGTGGAAAGGCATTTAGAACTGTGATAAGTGAAATTATATTTTCACTTCTCTGCCAACATTTCCACGTCACACTCACTAGCACAGACAGAACAGAGTAGGAAGACATCTTTTTTTAAAAAAAATAAAAAAGTGTTATAGTCCCACAAATGGGAAAGGCAAAAGGCAATTCTGAGCACAGCACGCAGCAAAAGATAAATGTTTGATCAGCGGTCAGTACTTCTCACTCTATAATCACTCCAGTTGAATCTTGAGTCTGATTCCATTGTCATCTTATGCCCTTATAAGAACTCTTCCCCAGTAGACCTGTGATGGTTTATTTCTATATGCATGTTGCAACGTGATGATGCCGAAATAAGTATTTTTTTGTTTTACTGTCCGAAAGGTGTCACTAGCCGGGTTCTGCTTTATTTGTCATTTATGCAATGTTTTGGCTGTAGGCAAGCCTTCAAATTGACCATTATAATAACCGTAGAACGCCAGAGCTGGAAGGGCCCCTTTGGATCATCCGGTCCAGCCTCTGTCAAGGATGCCCAGGTGGGGAATCGAACTCCCAACCTCTGGCTCCACAGCCAGAGACCTAAACCACTGAGCTATTCAGGATACACCAGACATGGTGCTCGAAATTCTGGTAGGCCATCTTTGCCCGTTGACAAAACTAGACAGGGTTGAATTCTTTAGGTCCACATGTACGCAAGAGGCTATCAAGTTACATCCACACGAAACAGTCTTGTTTAAATATCCTTTCCCATTCTTTGTTTGCATTCCGAATTTGAATGCCCATGATCACCTGATCTTCTCACTGATAATCATAAAGCAACCACCTTTACACCAAAAGCAATATCATATCACCTTTCAGCACTTCCCAAGAGCATACAGAAATTGTCCAACTGTTATTGACAAAGCCAAGAGGGGAAAAAAAATGTTAATTGTAGATCAATGAAACTTTAATTAAAGCTCCTTCTTTTCTTCTCCAAGAGCAAGGTTTATTATTATTCCCTACACTCAGGAAATGACAGGAGGCATTTTCTAAAGGCAATATATCTGTTTAGCTAGCTACACTTCAGTAGAGCATTGGTTTATCTGATTTCTTAATGTGCCTGCAGAATGACAGGTAACATTTTGTATCTGCATAAGAGCTTATGAAACAATGGTTATCAGCTATCTTCATCAATGCTGGCATGTACACGGATCATCCTTATCATCCTTTAGGATGCTGTTCCGCTGAGGAGGGCAACTGCGTGGCAGCTCAGCATTTCAAATGGAAGAAAGGAACCTGAACATTCGTTTTTAAGTGGGCTGTTCTGCTCTCCGTTTTTAGAACCTCAACAGAATGGATGTCGCTTAAATCTAAGACTACAAATTACTGGAACTAGGTGTGAATCACTTTCCGCAGGCAGCACACAAATTCTGTTGCACAGGTGGACCTCCTGAAGGAGGGTAGAAAAAAAAAGGTGTGTAATCCAGGAGGAAAAAAATTATCTAGGTGGATCACCTAAAGTGGTAGTTGAACCAAGAGTAGAAACTGGTTCACCAGGTGGATCACTCCAATTGTCCATGAACAGATGCAAAATTCTGGGTTGAACTTCCCCTTTATGAGATTACTAAAACCTTACAAGCAGTGCAGATTTTCAAGGTCTAGAGAACTCTTCCTCAGTCTTACATGATATAAAATTTGGAGACTAGAGAAGCGATTGAAGGAAACAAACTGGCTCAAAGCAGCACCCACTGTTCTTGAAGGATGGTTTCAGGTCAAGACGGACTATTTGAGATCGTAGGATTTATGCAAAAGAAGAAGAAGAAGAAGAAGAAGAAGAAGAAGAAGAAGAAGAAGAGGTACAGAAGGTACAGTCTTTTCTCCCTCTGTGAGTAAAATCTGGGCTGGAATGCCTGAAGTTCTGTTCATTGTTTTGGACAAACCCAAATTGCATGGCTTACTTTCCCATCCTGGCAACACTTGCTCGAAAGGGAGCTCGGAAGGATGAGAAAGACTCCTATTATATGTATTCGCGAATCCTATTATGTATTTGATTTGTGTGGCTTTTGTCCACCTCAGCGTGCAAACTGATTTTGGAAATGTGTGACCCTTGAAGCTCTGTCGAAAGGTGGTTAGTGAGTATATGCACAGTCCAGTTTGAAATTCTTTGGACATTTCAAGATGGTAAAGGTAAATGTTCCCCTTGACAATTTTTGTCCAGTCGTGTTTGACTCTAGGGGGCAGTGTTCATCTCTGTTTCCAAGCCATAAAGCTAGCATTTTGTCCAAAGACAATCTTCTGTGGTCACATGGCCAGTGCGACTTAGACACGGAACGCTGTTACCTTCCCACCGAGGTGGTCCCTATTTATCTACTTGCATTTGCATGCTTTCGAACCGCTAAGTTGGCGGGAGCTGAGACAAGCGACGGGCACTCACTCCATCACATGGATTCGATCTTACGACTGCTTGGTCTTCTGACCCTGCAGCACAGGCTTCTGCGGTTTAGCCCGCAGCGCCACCACGTCCCTTATTTCAAGATGGAGGCCTTGAAATTTAACTTTACAAGAAATCTGGCGGCAACACAGATCTTAAGTCTAAAAGCTTTGCTCAATAACTGGAAAACAAGTTCTGTCGCTAGTCCTGGATTTTCAACAGCGACCAGTACTGATGAAACCACCACCATCACCCCCATTACACCATTTCAAGAACAGCTTGATTAATATCGTGCCTTAATCTTCACTAGGCACAGGCAAAATTCGACAAGACTTTGCCCTTACTCTTCCTATCACATTTTGTCTGTATTCTGAGGCTGAATGTAAGATTCTTATATTGGGAATAATAAGTGAGAAATTCTGAGGGAAGTAAGAATAACTGGTGTAATTTCTTGAATGGGCTTTGTGCATTTCTAGACTGTCAACATATTTCATCTAATGAGATATTTGAAGTAAATTCAGCAGTCTTTCTTTGGGTGACTCAAACAAGGAATTTTGGGAGCGGTCAGCCCAGACTCATGATGTCTTCTGAGGAAGGTCCTGCACGCTTATCACAATTAAAACTGTATATTTACGCAGCAAATATGGCAGCCATTTTGTCTAACACCTTGCCTTCAAGGATTGTCAGCAGGGGGAATGCAAAGAACCTCTTTTTAACGTTCCATCTCCCTGGCCTTGAAAGCAATCCCAAAGGAAAAGGGGTGGGGGAGAGGAGGAAAGAATAACAAGATGAGGGGCAGAACAAGAATAGAACCCTTTTACATGAATAAAATTATATTATTCTGGTCTGACAGAGCTGCCCTACCTACTAACCTTGATAAGCACTTAAACCTCCAGAAGGAAAAGAAAGAGAGACAGAGGGAGAGAGGGAGGGAGACAGGGAGAATCAATTTGCATTTTCTTTTCTGCAGGCAAACATAATGCTCCATTTTACAGTTGCCATTAAGGGTTATTGCTATCTTTACACAACACATTAGACAGTTTGTGCCTATTGTTCGTTGGCTGGCCCATCAGAATGTTTCAGGGTGATGGCGTTTTTACACTGATGTTGCTTTTGTCCCGTCTCGATGCTATTATCTGCCGTGTGTTTATTCCAACAGGTCTCTTCAAGACCTGGAAACTGTCCTTGGTTAAAAAAAAAAAAAACATGTCACTCATCACCTCCTCGTATAGTCTGACTGAACAATGCTGAATGTCTCATCTAACACACTTGTATGGGGAAAAACCTTACCTGGGTGGGCAGGCGGATAAAGCTTCTTAATAGAGTGAAACCTATATGCAGTGGAATGGCCCTGAATACAATGGGGAGACTTTCACAATGCCAACAATCAACACCCGAATCTACATTTTTCCTCTCCCTCGTGTATGATCTTTAACTTAGAGCACTTTCTCCTCCCATTATTCTGTGTCTCATTCTCACATAATCAAGGTTGTTTAATCTCAGTTAAATACATCCAAATTCCACCTGAGCAGAAACCTAAGTAACAGAGGGCAAGAAATCGCTTTCAGACCTTTTCTTGGCTTGTACATATATTTATGTGGTACATGAAGCCCCCATTGAATCAAATTGGTGTCACATCCAGCTCCAGTCAAGTGGGTATATATACGTCTGTGTGTGCCTGTCAGGGGCAGGTTTAAGCAAGATGATGGTAAGTACACTTATCATGGAGATTCATTGCCAGAGTTTCTTTTTCAATGGTTCCCGAGCTCCGTGTTTGATTCCACTCTATTGTGATTTACTTCTTACTCTTTCATGTCTATCACCAAATCTCTCTTCCTCTTAGCAGACATTTTCCATTCAGCAAGGTGCTCCATGGACACTTGTTCTTCTGGGGTAACATCCTTTTCATCAAGCCAGACCATGGACTGATTTAATGTAAAGCTTTCTACACAGAAGGCCAAAGCATTCTGGGGTTTTCAAACGCTAGCTGGAAATGCCTGCAATGCAACCCCGGGGCTTTTTCCAGAGGGGTCACTTATAGAGGCTGTTTGAAAGGGAAGGATTGCCCGCCTCATTTCTGCTACGTTGGAGCCACCAGCATTGCAGAAGCCCATATGGTTGGACAAGGTCACCTAAAGGGCTGGCAGCAGGACTAGTCCAAGTCATTTGTTGTTCTGAGCAACTGATCATACTGGTGTCGGACTCCTATCCGATCACTTTCTTGACCAATTCTCCAAACATCTACTCTCCTCCAGGCAACTGACCTGGACATAAACCTACTTTTTCCTGTATCTCTTATGAACTTGACCTTGCTGCTCATGGGAAAGCCAGGTCACCAACTCAGATCTTTTTTCTAAGAGGTCCTCTTGCAGATGAGTGGAATACTTTTTGCTGCCCATTGCAGTTCATGACCATCCCAAAACGATGCTGTGGTTCCATCCATTTACCTACATGTATTTGCATCACAAAGATATGATGATGCAGTAAACACACCAAAGTCAAGCCACCATGGTGGAGCTTGGTGGAGTCCTAGATCACCCCATTATAGCCCCAATGTTCCCCCTCCCATGAAAGAAAGAAAGAAAGGAAGGAAGGAAGGAAGGAAGGAAGGAAGGAAGGAAGGAAGGAAGGAAGGAAGGAAGGAAGGAAGGAAGAAAGAAAGAAAGAAAGAAAGAAAGAAAGAAAGAAAGAAAGAAAGAAAGAAAGAGAAAGAAAAAGAAAAATGTTATTAAAAGTTTACTGAGGAATGCGAGTGCTTATAAAACAGCCATCTGTCTGCACAAGGTATGCTTTGAAACCTCCTTAGGCTTTTTTGGCAAAGCTACCTCCATCCATCCCGGCAACGCTTCTTTGTCTCACCGTTGGATCGATTATTCCCGGAGAGAGGGTAGGGGGAGACTGCTCATTGTTTCAAGTTGCATATTGCATACAAATGGACACTGGAGATTAGCTGAGATCACCAAACACGTTACTTCCCCACCTTCCGTAGGACAAACGATTGTGCTCTTTCTTTTCCTTTTTTTTTTTTTTTTTGGTTTAAGGAAGAGAATTCCATGTTGTCATCTCCAATGCAACATATTATTTACCGCCATAAAATGCTTATCATTACACACAAGGTCATATTTAAAATTATAACGCTACGGTAAAACATATGTTCTGAGGTTACGAGGCTAACCCTGTTGCTGCAGATCCCGTTTATAGGGAAAGCTCTAAAAATAACAAGCATTGTGTAAAGTCCAGAGGTCTTTGTGTGTGTGTGTGTGTGTGTGTGTGTGTGTGTAAATGGGTTTCAGCCCAACAAACTGCCTGCTGTATTGAATGAACACCCCTGTTATAGTTGACAATCATTTGGCAGCATAGGTTATTTTAATGGACACATCACTTTAAACTAAGCCTCCGCCATCTGTTCTGCCCTCTAATTACAGATGCAAAAAGAACATAATTCACAATTGCATCATAAAAAAGTAAGATATAAGTGATTTAAATGCATGTGTATGTTCTTTATTCAATGCAGCATGCAGCTGTTACGTTGTTTTCATGTTTTAGACACAAATCAGGAAGAAAATGACTCTCCTTTGATAGAGTGGGTTCCTGTGCATGAGCCATTTAGAGTATGGTAAGAAAGACTTGAGCGAGGATGAAATGCCTACATTAAATCCTACATTCTGTTGATGGGCAGAAAAATAAATGTCAAAGCAAAACAAGATCCCACCGTTGCAAAAGGTTGCCAGTTCGGCAATATCCTATTCCCTGAGGTTACAGGGCCAAAATCTGTGGGCATGTCCCGGTGACATCATAGGGGCGTGTCCTTGTGATGTCACAGAGGCAACGGCAGGCAATAACTAGGGGGCAGCATCTAAACTGTTTCTGGTGCTGCCCTCCAGTGCAGACCAGCATCATGCAGGCAACTGAGTCCAAAACACACACCTTTGGAAAGATCATTCTGGCAACTCAGAGCCACTTTAGGAGGTGGGGGTGGGCAGTGAGATATTTTTAAGTGGCAAAATGTACATAGGTGGACTGTGCTGTCATCATTCCTTCTAGGTTTTCTCGCTGCGTCACACCCTTAGCCGTGCATCATGGTTTGACCTTCACAAGCCAATCTTTGTCACCACGAGTTCTTTCAGGGAATAAATTGGAGATCAAGGGAGAGGGCCCTTGTGAAGCCATGGGGCTAACTCTTGGGATATCATGGGGTGCATGGCACAGATGCTGGGCAGGAATTGGGGAGGTCTGAACTGGTCCTGGACAGTGGATTGTGAAAGCAGGAATGATAGGAACGTGCAACAGCTCACATACTTTTCTGAGTCTCTAATTACTGAACATCTTCTCCAGCCAGTGATGTCATTACCCTTCTGCAACTCTAACTTATGGAACAGGATTTGAGCCCTGTGTTGTTGTTATGGTTAGAGTATTGGGCTAGGGTGGAGGAGACCTGGATTCAAATCTCCATTGACCATTAAGCTCACTGAGACTTGGGCCACTCTCACATTCTTGGCCGGGCCCATTTCACAAGGTTGTTGGAAAGATAAAATGGGGAAAAATAAATAAGAACCATGTATGCCACACCTAGCTGCGCATTGTGGTCTGAGTCCATGCCAACCAGAACCCGAATAGGTCAAGAAAAAGGAAAGAGATGCTTACGTCCTCACTGAACCTAAATAGGAGTCTTCCAAAAGGTACCCAAATCCCCTGGATTTCTACAAGGAAGGGATTGTTTCCTTTGGAGCTAAAACGTGTTTGGATTGCAGTGTCAACATCCTCGGAGATGCCCTGGAAAGGAGGGGCTGTGCAACTCAAGGCAAGCCACGAGTTAGAGTTTTGTTTAAATATGGGGTCTTTAGAGCAAGGGTTAGGAAATGTTGGGCATTGAGAGCCTCCCCTCTGATTACAAATATGGATCATTCGGAAGTGCATTCTGCTACAATGCACAATAACCTCCGAAAAAGGTCTTTCAGCTTCCCTTAATCAGGGTCAGAACCCATAGGCCAGGGCCTGCCCTGTGAGTTCAGTTGGGGGGAGAGAAAAAATATATCTGTCTTCCGAACGTTGAACCTCTTCCCCCTTACCCTTTAAAGGGACTCATAGGCACACACTTTTGTCCTTTTCTATATATTTCCCCCTGTTTCCCTTTTATTTAGAAGGGACCCCCTCATAAACATGCAGAGCAATTTTCCACTGCATTAACTCAGGATGGGAGAATCCTTGCTCTCCAGGCGAGGGGGAGGTTGAGGAAAATGGAGAACTCGGGGTGAGCTGAAGATGGATGAGCCTGGGATATAAGACAGGGGTGTTTTTTTCCACTATCCTGCCCGATACACCTAGGACAAAAGCTTCATTGAGTAGGAGGCTTGACATCAGCCTCATAAAGTAGTATCTGGCACAAAAGGTTTGACGTTTGAAAGTAGCGGTTCCTGCCCTCACCCCACTACAGCTTCATACAGGGGCTGAGGACCACGGTTTGTGGGCCTTTTGTCGTCTTCTGAGGAAAAGAGGGGTAAATAAATAGGGTAGATGTTAATGTAGTCACCCAACTTGGTTTCCCACTTCCACCCGTCTGCTCCTATCCGCTCCAAAGAGAACATTTCTAGCTATTTTTCCCCCCAGTTCTATCTCTGCAAGAACATGTCAATTTTGCTTCTGCTGCTGCTGTTTGATCCAGTCCGTAGGAGAATAAATTCCCCCCCTCAAGTTTCGTACCTATTTTGAACTAGGGATAGTTTATTTATTTATTTATTATTATTTAGGATTACATTTGTATCCTGCCCATCTAGTAATCGAGGCTTACTCTGGGTAGCTAACAACAACAAGAAGAATAAAAATAACCCACCGACAACGTAAAACAAATAACGCGAACCAGCAAATAACACCCAAGGCATTGGCTAGGAAACTCAAAATTGAAGCAGGTGGGTCTGTGAAAGTATCAAAAGGGAAAGACGTTACCAAAGGCCTCTTTAAAAAGCTCAGCTTTCACCCATTTCCTGAAGGTCAGAAGGGAGGGAGCCTGGTGGACACCAACAGGCAACGTGTTGCATAGCGTGGGGCCACCACCGAGAAGGCTTGGTTTCTGGCAGTAGTTTTCTAGGCTTTCTTGGAGTGGCCACTCACACAATCATGAAGCCTGGATTTGGGTGGCCCAGGTAGATGGTCTTGAGGAGGGACACTCTGACAGGTGTGTCATTCTTAGTTTGTCCGTATTGTTCATTTATTAATTCGTGTTTATGAAGACATGAGAATTTTGGTCAATTTGTAACAAAAAGAAAGAAAAGAAGCCAAAATCCTCACTCATTTGGATTGGAAGACCGACGATCAAGCCCATCATAGAGCTATTAAACCCGTGTTTTCCAGGCTTAGTCCTCCAGATGTTCCTGGACTACAATTCCCAAAAATCCTGGCCAGCGTAGCTAATGGTGAACGCTTCTGGGAGTTTTAGTCCAAGAACATCTGCGGACCCAAGGTTAAGAACTACTGTGCTAAACAGATGGAAATCTTAATTCTATGTCTCAAGCATGGTTGAATATGAATAACGTCAGACTTATAGACTGTCTGTTTCAACACTTATACGTGTGTGATTTAAAGATAAAAAATCATAATGAAGGAGATCAGGGATCTTAAACCTACCCATTCATACTTACCATGCACACAACAGATGTGGAAAGCCCACAGGTCAGCTGGCTGTAGCCTTCCCCCCTTGGTTGAGATGTACAATAACTCTGTTTAAACGATTTTTAAAAATCAGCCTAATTTTGCATCTATACATATAAATAAGCCCTATGCAATGGTACTCAGGACCAGAATATTCTTTTATCCATTTTGTTTTGTGCTGATGATGCGTAAGTAGCCACTCTCAATATACTCCAGCCTCGCTCAACCTTTCTGTACACTGAGTCAGACATTCACCAAATGGTAGTTTCTGTCTTGTGGGCTCTGCACCTCCTCTGATTAAAAAGAACATTGCAATGGGATCTGTGGGCTCAGGATATTTTATCCTCCTCCTCAGGTACCTGGGTGGAAGAATAGTGGCAATGATGGAGGTAAATTGTTTCTATAATAATAATAATAATAATAATAATAATAATAATAATAATAATAATAATAATAATAATAATAATAATAATAATAATAATAATAATAATAATAATAATAATAATAATAATAATAATAATAATAATAATAATAAATGTGTTACATTTATATCTGAGGTTTCCCACAGGGAGCTCAAGATGACATAAATGGTTCTTCTCCACCTAGTTTAATCCTCACCTCAGTCATGTGAGGAACAACAAGGTGAAAGCAAGCAACCGGCCTGTGAGTTTCATGGCTCCGCATTGGTGATAAGCTGGACAACCTGAATCCAGGAGCTATGTACTGGCTCTCATCATAGCATAACTTTACCGTAATGATCCACTATTCCTGTGATCCTTCCAGGATTATTAGTGTAAGGACCGATACTAAATCCAGATGACATAAATACAATACAGCAGTGGTCCCCAACCTTGGGCCTCCAGATGTTCTTGGACTTCAACTCCCAGAAATCCTGGCCAGCAGAGGTGGTGGTGAAGGCTTCTGGGAGTTGTAGTCCAAGAACATCTGGAGGCCCAAGGTTGGGGACCATTATAATACAGGACTCTACTTGCATTTGACAATCAGAACATGTCTAAATCATCTATCCACCCCAAATAACGATAAACAATCATGTAATTTCTGAAATATTTTCAATTACAAACCCATTAAAGTAGACACATTCTTCCTGAATTCTGGAGAATGATGGCAAGCATGTTATAACTCTATTAAACAGCTTACCCAGCCAGGCAATGGGTAGGAATGGCATAGTGGCCACACAGCAAACTAAGGTAGAGAAATATTTCTAATATTGATATGCAAGATACTTGATTTCATTTTTATCATCAGCAAAGGAAGGTTCAGTTAATGGTTGTGGTGATGATAGTGTGGAAGGTAAGCATTGCTTGTATTTCCATATGCTCCCTATATGTTTATAATGATGCTACCAGCCCACTTTGCAAGACTGTAGAGCTAGTTTTCCAACTTTCTCATGTGTTTTTGGCCAGATCTTACTCATTTCCTGCTCGGGGGCTGCTCAGATTGGGGCTGTCACTCATTTGCTCCCTCTGAGGGTCCGTGTTGTGGAATGCAAGGCAACAACAACAAGCCATCCAACATACTTCACATACCACTTTTGCCTCCTTGGGAAATCTGGGGCTATTTAGAACAGGTTTGTTAGAATGCTCCCTTCTTCCTCCCTGTAGACATTTTGGTCTATGAGGCATGAATCTGATGCCTCGTTGGTCGCTGAAATGCTTTGTGCTGAAACATAAATGATGATCTATTTTAAGGAATTTATTGACCCTACCAGGTCAGCCCCAGAGGAACCCAACCTTAAACTCCGACCAGCAAAAAAAGTTAATATGAACATCTAATCTCTTCCTCTGAGCCCCTCTTTTCTTTCTTTCTTTCTTTCTTTCTTTCTTTCTTTCTTTCTTTCTTTCTTTCTTTCTTTCTTTCTTTCTTTCCTTTTTTTAAGGAAGGGGTCAGGCACATTTGGTCCCGGGAGACCCTTTGCAAGCAGATGTTACTGTAACATGCTCAAGGAATCAAGCATAAATATGACCTCCGACCTCACTTGTCAGCTGATCCACTGAGACTCTTAGAAATATACTCTTAACTTGTAGAAATTCCCACTTTTTCCCACCGTCCCACTCCATTCTTTCGGCTGCCTCTCCCTTCTGTTTCCAAGGCCTGTAGCCACAGCCCTGGCGCTACTGCAGTTGCTCCGTGTCTGACCCCTCTCTTCACCGAGGTCAAAGGCCTTCAACCCAGGGGCAGGGCTCTTTTTCTTGCGAAAGGCCAGCTGATGAATCATTCCCGACTTGAAGGGAACAGAGAGGGAAGGAGGAGCTTTGTCTCTCAAAAGGCCTCCGAACAACAGCCGCCTATATATCAGAATTTTACACTGTCCTGCCACATTGAAACTCACTTTCGTTTCTGGGAACAACCGTGACAAAAGAGGGAGAGAGGAGGGTGTGGGCGCGGGGAACTGAAAGCTGAAGATGCGGAAAGGTCCTTGCTGACCAGACAAGGACAGAAGTCTTAATGTCAGAGCAATTTCACACAAAATATCTATATCTCTCTATAGACAATCCATAGTGTACCTATAAAGAGCGACACTGTGGACCATGTGAATTGGATGATTTAGCCTTTGTATGTACACACATACACACAGAGATAGAGAGAGATACAGGTTAAAATGGGAGAGGTTACCCTCCATGTGTGTGTGTGTGTGTGTGTGTGTGTGTGTGTGTGTGTGTGTGTGTGTGTGTGTGTTAGGTTGACCACTAATTCATTGTCAAAAAGGAGGAGAGACATAACCATTGCAAAAAAGGAGAACATGAAGGACAGGGAACACACACACACACACACACACACACACACACACACACAGAGATACTTTTGAACTGAATTTGCATATGTTAATTTAAACAAATATATGCAAATATATTTATATGAAAACATCTAATTAGTCATTATTACTATTACTATAATTTAAGTGGAAATGCACAATCGCTCTCTCTGTTGCAAATGATTACAACTAGGTAACCACCATGGAACACAACACTGAGAGATGGACGGACTATAAATCAAGTAAATACCTAAGACATCGTGGTTAATAGCATTCTGAATTGCCTTGTGCCTTGTGTCTTCTACAGCCAAAGGAAAACGAATGCCTGTAAAAAGAAAACAAATAAAGATCCCTGAGGTTTGTTCAAATACCAAGCTAGGCAACAATAAGGTATTTCAGAGGAATAATCTGAACAGCGGTTTCAGAATGTCTGCTCCTGGGACTGAACCTGCATCTGAAATTCATACAGAATCAACCTGCTATGCCATATCCTTCCTGTAGTTGTATTAGTGTGTGTGGACTGCGTCTTTTCTCACAAAATGGCTGCCCGACCACACCATTTTATTTTAAAAAATGAGAGATGCCTGATTAGATACATTTTCCAATCAAAACCTCTAGTTTCCCTGGTCATTGAAGGGTATAAGAGCCACTTACATATCACCAAGAGAGAAGGCAGCCCTTCAGATGGAGGGCAATCCTCCCCAATGGAGGACATTCAATGTCAAGATTTTAAATCCCACAAGGCTGTATTTAATGCAAAGGATCCATGAGGTGTTCTGCTCCACTCTGTCAGGAACTCAGGACACTTTGCTCTGCCCTGTGGTTGCCCCAGGAAAACGCAGGTACCCCTGACTCAGTCCTTATTTAGATAGTTTTTGTTAACAGAGAGTAGGGTTATGGTAAAGGAGAACTGGGAGCTGAGGGGATGTGAGTGTTTATAATCATGTAAAAAGGGACGTGGTGGCGCTGTGGGCTAAACCGCAGAAGCCTGTGCTGCAGGATCAAAAGACCAAGCAGTCGTAAGATCGAATCCACACGAAGGAGTGAGCTCCCGTCTCTTGTCCCAGCTCCCGCCAACCTAGCGGTTCGAAAGCATGCAAATGCAAGTAGATAAATAGGGACCACCTCGGTGGGAAGGTAACAGCGTTCCGTGTCTAAGTCGCACTGGCCATGTGACGACGGAAGATTGTCTTCGGACAAAACGCTGGCTCTATGGCTTGGAAATGGGAATGAGCACCGCCCCTTAGAGTCGAACACGACTGGACAAAAATTGTCAAGGGGAACCTTTACCTTTACCTTTTATAATCTTGTAAAGAGTGTGATGACAGGAAGTTTTAATGTTTCTTAATGGCGATCAGTACATGTTTCTTGCATTTGGTTAACCAATAATAAAAAGACACAGTAATCCAAAATGAGGCCATATTTTAGTTGCATATCTGTGTTGGATACACAGAAATTCAAACTGAGACTTTTGAAAGCTCCTCATTGAAACCTCTGGGTTGGAATGGATTCTTGTATTCTGTTCCATTTCTCTCTCACACACAAATTATTTGAATCTTCCATCCCCGATATGACAACGTTGACACAATTTGATAAACTTCTTATTTTGCAAAAAAACAAAACGATCTCACTAGTAAGCTGCTGAGTGCTGAGAGAATCTATGGTGTTCCCATCCAGGTGAACTGAAGAGCCTCTTAACTCTAACTGGTCTCTAAGCATCTGAGTGGCATCTCATGGATAGCTCAGTGGTTTAGGTTTCTGGCTGCAGAGGCACAAGTTGGAAGTTCGATTCCCCACAGTGCCTCCCTGATAGCGGCTGGACTTGATAATCCATGGGGCCCCTTCCAGCTCCATAGTTCTAAGATAATATAATGTTTCTTTAGTTAATTTTTTCTGGCATACACCAACATTTCACTGACTGACAGGAAGAACTGGTGAAGCAGGTAAATCTAGTTCTTTTGCCTTTATGGTTTACTTAGCATAGGTAGAGGTAAAGGTTCCCCTTGACATTTAGTCCAGTTGTGTCCGACTCTAGGGGGCGGTGCTCATCCCCATTTCCAAGCCATAGAACCAGCGCTTGTCCATAGACTGTTTCCGTGGTCACGTGGCCAGTGTGACTAGACACGGAACGCTGTGACCTTCCCACCGTGGAGGTATCTATTTATCTTCTCGCATTTTCACATGCTTTCGAGCTGCTAGACTGGTGAGGAGCTGGGACAAGCGACAGCTCACTCTGTCACGTGGATTCGATCTTACGACAGCTGGTTTTCTGACCTTGCAGCGCAGAGGCTTCTGCAGTTTAACCCACAGCGCCACCACGTCCCTTATTAGTTAGCACACTGAGCATCTATCTGGAACAGAAAGACATTCACCTACATGCATGAAGCTTACTTATCACACCTGCACTGAACTGCTGGCTGTAAATAAAAGAACAACAGCATACCTAGCATGAGAAATGTGTACATATATGTTTGTATCTTCTTCACCACCACAAGCAAATAGTAGGAGAGGACCGACCTCAGCAGTGCTGGATTCCATCACCTTAATTAAAGAGGAGCTGCTGACATGTAACACGATAAATAATGTAATAAGCAAAATGCAACATTATGCTAAACAATATTAAAAATCAACACCAACACCAACACAAAAACCCTCTGGTAATTTATTAACGTTGTGTGATAGAAACGATGTGATGCAATTTTGCAGCAGGAGAAAATAATGAAATTAATTGCAGCCTACCAGGTTCTCCCTGAATTAATAGGCCCAATTCGTTCACAGTTTTTGAGGCTTTAACTAGAGATGTGCACCACCTCCAGAGAAAAGTGTCAAAACAGGAGGGAGGAGAGAGATTTTTGTGTTTCCAGATCAGCTACAGGACATTTCCAAAAGCCCCCACATTGCCATGAGGTTGATTTATTCACCCTTGTTGTTGTTGTTTAGTCCTTTAGTCATGTCCGACTCTTCATGACCCCATGGACCAGAGCACTCCAGGCCCTCCTGTCCTCCACTGCCTCACGGAGTTGGGTTAAATTCATGTTGGTTGCTTCGATGACACTGTCCAACCATCTCGTCCTCTGTCGTCCCCTTCTCCTCTTGCCTTCACACTTTCCCAACATCAGGGGCTTTTCCAGGGAGTCTTCTCTTCTCATGAGATGGCCAAAGTATTGGAGCCTCAGCTTCAGGATCTGTCTTCACCCTTATAAATCCCTAAAGTTTGTCCTCGTATTTTGAGGGGTTAGAAATGTTGAATTCTATTTTTTAAAAAATGCACCATTTGCTATAGCATAGGAAGGAAGTGTTTAAAGCACAAGGAGACTGGTGGATGATGGATTGACATTGCAAAAGGAGGATGCTGTATCACTGACTAGTCTGACCACATTCTCATAACCCCACCAGGTAATTTTGCAAGGATTCTTCACATCACTATCAAGGTTGTAAGGCTCGGCCAGATTCCTAGAATTTCAGGGTGTGGGCGGGGAAATCCCTCCAGCACATTAGATGGAGCGGTGACAAACCTTCAGGAGCCCCACAACTCTTAAGTTTACTAATTTACCTTTGTTGAAAAACAAGTTCTGATGGGAAGATCGGACCCAAGAGTATCCACTTCTGACATTCACCCTTCAGGTACTGACAGCTAGTGGGACTGCAGCGAGAGGAGCATGGCAGTGCTTTTCCTCCTGTCTCAAGCTGTGGGAGAATTTGGCCCACTGGAAATTTTGCTGAAGATCTCTTCGATAGTTAATATCTGGTGCCCATGCCTTGTCTTCAGCTTTTCTATTCAGCTGAAAGTGAGGAATTCCATGCTTTTGAGTACCATTGGGCTTCTTCCTGGAATTTGGCACATTGCACATGAGACACATCTGGGTCACAGCCTAGATTGTGCCAATTGTGTTTCATTAGGAGGTAGCTTACAAGCCCTTTTCAAACATGGGTGTCTTTCTAATCAATGAATTATCTTTCAGGATTCATGATCATTGCACATAATGACTTGATGGCATGTGACAACAACAATGCGCACATATAGGCCCAAGAGTGCAAACACAACTTCATAGAATCATAGCCACAACAGCAATGTGCACATACAGGCACAAGAGTGCAGACACACCAGGGGTAGGTATTTCTCCTATCAGAGGCAGGTGTGAGTAGAATGGCATGGGGGAGCCCCCTACTTGCCCTCAGAGACAAGCCTCCACTAGAAAGAAGCTGGAACATTCTGCTTCTAGACCTTCTAGTCTACCACTGAACTGACACTCTTCCCATCTCTTTTTGTCCAGGTCAGAGGTTCCCAACCTTTGGTCCCCCAGGTGTTTTTGAACTGCAAGTCCCAGGAACTCTGACTAGCATAGCAGATGGGGAAGGCTTTTGGGAGTTGTAGTACAAAGGTTGGGAACCACTGGTCTAGGTTGCCATAAAGGACTAAAGAAAAGGATATCTATGATGAACATCACCGTCAGCATTTGTTGCACCGTTTTATTCTTTATGTATCATATGTATCATATAATATATTTATATAACATCTCTCTCTCTCTTGAACTTCTGGACAGATCAATGTTCTAGGCATCCAGCTGTGGAGCCAGAGGTTGGGAGTTCGATTCCCCACTGTGCCTTCTTGACAGGGATTGGACTTAATGATTCATAGGGTCCCTTCCAACTGTGCAATTTTAAGATGACGATGACGATGATGGTTATATTTGAAAAGGAGAGTTAATGCTGCTGAGAGAGAGAGAGAGAGAGATGCCTACTGAATGCTTCTCCTTCCTGTATACCACATCATAATGTTTTTCACATTTCTAAACTGGATTGGCACAATGCTAAGCAAACACAGCAGTGGGTTAAAGGTGAAGGGCTAGGAACCTGATGGGTGAAAGGTTGCAAAACTTGAAAGGGAAGAATTACAGTTTATTTTCAGAAAGAGCTTTAGCAGGTTTGAAGGGGTGTGTGTGCGTGCTCTAAGTGTTGGCAAACAGCCAGGCCATTCCTATTCGCGGAGGTCACAGAACTGGCTTTAACATTTTAGCCGCTGGGGTTTTAATGATATTAGAGAGTCTTAAAGCCTAGAGGAAATTTTTTTCCCCGCCTCTATGTCTATGAAAATTAACCTTGTCTGTGAAGACGCACAGTGCAGCTTATTTACATGGTGACCATGTACAAAGGGTAAGATTTATACATAGGTCCCCACGTTCTCCCTTCCTCATCTCACCTTGTGAAAAAATAGTTCAAGTGGGGGGGCTGAGGGTGATAGGAACCCGTCAACAGAAAATTACCAAAAGACCATGTATCCATTCTAAATTATGGTTGCTTTTCTGGGCTCACATGATTTTATACTTCATTAACTACAACAATAACAATCTAAGACAGCAACTTTGCGCCCTTCAGATATGTTGGACTCTGACTCCTATGTGCCCCTGCTAAAGTAGGTTAGAAGGGGATTTCTGTCTCAAAGTATCATGGGGCAGTTTTGGTACCATGTTGTTTAGTCGTTAAGTCATGTCCGACTCTTCGTGACCCCATGGACCAGAGCACGCCAGGCTCTCCTGTCTTCCACTGCCTCCTGAAGTTGGGTCAAATTCATGTTGGTCACTTCGATGACACTGTCCAACCTCCTCTGTCGTCCCCTTCTCCTCTTGCCTTCACACTTTCCCAACATCAGGGTCTTTTCTAGGGAGTCTTCTCTTCTCGTGAGATGGCCAAAGTATTGGTGCCATACAGAGTGCAATACAGGTGGAACAATGGCTGAAATCCTGTAGTAAGTCACCAGTAGAGTAGGCCTATTGACTCAATGGAAGCTGGGGAGGGGTTGATGGACAAAATCCGCACTGACTCAACAACCCTGCTCCAGATGCAACTTACTGCTAGAGAGAAGGCCCTCACTGTGACTGGAGGACAATGAGGGGAAAGAACTATGTTTGCCTTTCCACTGTGGAAATTCCCATACATGAGTGCTTCTCTTCAACAGTTACTCGCCAAAGTAGGCCTTCCTTATCTGTAACAGTCTACCTATAAAGCTCAATAAGAGTGAGTTGGCACCATCCAAGAGTGGTAAAATAGACTGTACTAGAGATAGGTATGAACCACTTGGGGTTTGTGCCAGTTCACTTTTTTTGGCCAAACAGGTGTGTGGCCATTCCCTGCCCTGCCTCCTCCAGCAGGTGCCCACTTAGAGGCAGAGTTCTGGCTTCCCTGTCCTGCCTCCTCTTGGCCCCACCTCTGGATGAGGTGGGGCCAGGAACCGCCAAACACCCATTTAGTCAAAAACTAACTGGCACGGACCCCCAAACCAGCAGTTTGTGTTCATCTCTAGACTGTACCATTTCAATCTCCTTGATGTGGAAGCATTAAAGCCTCTCTGTTGAAGCAAAATGCAAACCAGAATTTCTCCCTGGTAGCTTTTGTTGTGTTTACTTGCAAGGAGAGATCTTTTTTTGTTTGTTTGTTTAAACAAAGTAACAATGTCAGTGGTTTACTGTAGAAAGTGCTATGGCTAACTCTACCATCACAGAGTCAGGCCACCTCTCCCATTAAGCAGTTTTTTTTTCTTTAAAAATCTGTGACACCCTTGTAGAACTTGCAACACAACAGAGATGGGTACAAATTAAAAAATGAATCACAAAAGTCTTTCAAAAAAAAAATCACTAATTCATTGATTCATATTCATACGAATCAATGTCGCCTGACAAATACAAATCAATATTTTTAAGTGATTTTGATTCATTGATTTGTTGGGCTATTAAATGGTCCTCCAGGCACCTAGAGACACCAAAATTTCAGGGAAGCTTCCACCAGCTCTCCTCTACACATCCTGCAAGTTTAGTGAGGATTGGATTTCAGATATTTGGGTTACACACCCACAAATAGTGCCCCCCCAAGAAAGTGCCATTCCGCAGCTGGCTAGGGGAAACCCAATCTTCACCAAACTTAGAGGGATTGTAGAGCAGAGTCAGAGGAAACTTCACTGTGATTTTGATGTCTCTAGGTGCCTGGGGGGGACCTTTCATGGGAGGGGGGTTTCTTTGTGGGTATTTACTCAGGCATCTGAAATCCAAATTTCACTAAACTTGCAGGACTTGTGGAAGAGAGTCAGAGAAAGCTTCTCTGGGAATTTGATCTCTCTAAGTGCTGGGGGGCTGTTTTATAGTTTTAGAGTAAAAATGAATTGGCAAATTGATTTGTCAATTCATCAGAAAAAAAACAATGTAAATTTGTAAGTTGTGATTCATTGACCCTGATGAATCATGAATCAAAATGGATGACCACTTTTCTGATTTCTGCCCATCTCTAGCAGACACTTCTGGATCCATGATAGGAAGCATATCTGGGCGCCTTGGGGCATCTGAATCAGGCTGGGATTGTGTCTCCTAACATGCTCAGCAGTGAAGCCACAGCTGTCATTTCTAGAATCTGGTGGACCATTTGACCGAACTCCTCCAGTCACTCTTTATCCTAGATGACAAATCCAATTGAAAATCCTTTCACACCTCTTATGATCTTCTAATGCTCCATGAATGCCTTTACCCATGAATGTGTTAGATGACAGAGAAGAATCTACTACATAGAAATTACCCTATGACCTCTGCAGTAATATCTTCTCCTAGATGCAGTGAAAGATCCTAACTATGCCTAATGCAGAAATTACCATAGATCCAACTGTTAGTCTAACTGGTTGCTCTTCGTGGAAGGAGGGAGCGATCTTGTCTTCAGGCAGCAAAATATTACGGAGCAGCTGTGGCTCCATGCAAAGTGCAATAATGATGAGGGAATGACTGACACCCAGTAGTAAGGCACAACTAGAGTAGGCCCATTGATTCACTGGAGCATATGGAGAAGTTATAATAATAATCTTAGAATTGTAGAGCTTAAAGGAACCTTTTGGATCGAATCTAGTTCCTGTCAAGGAGGCCTAGTGTGGAACCGAATTCCCAGTCTCTGTCTCTGCAGCCAGATACCTAAAGCACTAAGGTATCCAGCAATTAACTTACTATAATTGCCACTGATTCTACGGGCCTACTCTAGTTGCCATTTATGGATAGATTTCAACCAGTGTTGCTTCTCCTTATTTTAGGGAAAGTGGGTTGATGATGACACACCTATGGAGCTGGTTCTGGTAGACTCTCATCCTGAGTCATCTCTCCACTGACGGTGGATTTCACATTCTCGAATGTTTAACCAAAGCTACTCCAACGCCTTCCTCCCCCTTCCTGTTTCGCCCTAGTGTGCAAATTCGTTGCGCCAAGCAATCACTTCGCTAAGTGCCATTGCAGGCCCAAGAAAATTGCCTTCGCTCCCCGAATGCCTTCACTTCCCCACCACTCTAATTATAAGTAATTACCTGCTCTTTTTCCTTTAAGAATCAAGCATCAACTGCTGGCCCACCTCGGGGAATAAATATGCATTGCGCTTTGATGAAATTTTCACATAATACAGGTCAGGTAGTTAATGAAGCCATAAACTGTAATATGTCCAAGGCACTAAACATCGGCTCATTCATCTGGCCTCAGCGTTTAAGAGAGCAAGCGATGTTTATTGGCGTGAGACACCCTCTTTGCCTTAAGGATCACCATTCAGAGGCAGCTTTTTGTAAATAAACATATAACCTTTGCAATGGTAATTTAAGACTGTGCAGTAAAGGAGCCAGGGCCGAGTACATTGAGAGTGGAAGAGAAGATAAACATCCTCATGAATAAAAGCTGGAAGCTTCGGGCTAAAGAGTTTATTAAGTCCCAAGCTGTTTCCTCATCTTCCTTTAGCCCTGCCTTCTCCTTCAGGTTCCTCCGCCTCCCCTTTTCTACTGGAATCAAAATAACGGGTGTGCAGAAGTCTTAAAATCAGTGGTCATGTTGTTGTATAACAGAAACAGATCGACCAAAGGAGAAAGAAACATGGGAAGAGAGAGAGATAGAGAGAGAGTGATGGACAGGCTGACTTTTAAAACAATGAAAGGATTTTTATTTATTTAATTTATTTATTCTATTTATATCCCACTTTTCTGGTCAATATGACCACTCTAGGCGGCTTGTGCCTCAACAACAACAACAACAACAACAACAGTGTGCCATCAAGATGACCCCTTCCAGAATTTTCTAGGCTTTGTTGACTTTGGTGCATCACACAAGCATCACAGTCCTTCCAGATTTCACAGGACAGCTATGTTGGTCCTGCATATTTCCACCAAGCTTCAACTTGACACATGGTGATAGGTAAAGAGCTTGCCTTCTTCTGTATATGGAAGCAGGCAGTAAGAACTGAATAGACAGGCCTGCAGTTTTACGCCTTTGCACCTGGCAGTAAGCAAGTTATTGTACGCTTTAAAAGTGAGGAAATGGAACACAAATGGTACATATGGTTGGCTGACATTTCAATACAGCCATGTGGTGTGTATGTGTTTCTCTCTTTCTGTGTGTCTGTGTTTGTGTGCATATGTATAAAATGCTTACCCTCTCACCCACAGACACATTACGTTTATACGAGCTGTGGCCATAACTGGAAAAGACAAAATCATTGGGAAAAAAATGGAAATATGTTTTTCCTAACTGCTTTCTCCATATTTCGAACCCTTCTCCAGATTTCACAAGGAAGGCAGGAAAAATGTGAAGGTGAGAATAAGATTCTCCATGTAGCAAAGGACATTCAAAAACACCTTTGCTGCTGTGGATGGTCACACACCTGTTAATGACCTTGAGCATTTATTTATTTATTTATTTATTTATTTATTTATTTATTTATTTATTTATTTATTTATTTATTTATTTATTTATTTGTTTATTTGTTTGTTTATTTATTTGTTTGTTTGTTTGTTTGTTTGTTTGTTTGTTTGTTTGTTTGTTTTATTTTATTTTATTTTATTTTATTTTATTTTATTTTATTTTATTTTATTTTATTTTATTTTATTTTATTTTATTTTATTTTATTTTTACCCTGCCTTTCTCCTGAAAAGGACCCAAGGTGGCTCCCCTCATGAAAAGTCAAGGTTAAAGCTCACAACAGTGAGTATACTGATAATAAAACGGATCAAACAGATGCCACACAGAAAACAGAAGCAAGGCCAAAAACACAAATTCAAAGTAGTAAGATGCAGAAATCTTGCTAAAACGCCCCACTCAGGCGGCTGGTCAGTGAGGGGAAGCCCGCTAGAAGAGAAAGGTTTGTGCCTGCTTGCCAAAGGAGAATAAAGAAGGGCCTCGCCTGGCCTCTCTGCTCTGTGGAGGTGTGACTGTGTGTGTTTGTGTGTGGGAGCACACATCTATATGTCAGCATCTTAGCTAAGCACACACTGCCTCTTCCTCCTCTTCCTTTGTGCCTTTTTTCTCATGAAAATGAGAGCTGAACTCGTAAACCAGAAGTTATGAGTTTGTATTTCTCTAGATGTGCAGCTCTCTCTCTCTCTCTCTCTCTGTGTGTGTGTGTGAACAACTTACAGCAAACATAAATGTGCCATTTTCATACATACATACATACATACATACATACATACATACATACATACATACATACATACATACATACATACATACATACATACATACATACATACAGTACATGCACACACATATACACACACATACATATATACCTACATACAGGCACACACATATGTACATATATACATATGTACATACATACATACGTATGTATGTGCCATTTTGATCTCTCTCTCTCTCTCTCTCTCTCTCTCTCTCTCTCTCTCTCTCTCTCTCTCTCTCTCTATCTATCTATCTATCTATCTATCTATCTATCTATCAGAATGGCACATGTATGTATGTATATATATCAGACTGGTGCTTGATGTAAGTTGTTCACACACACACACGCAGAGAGAGAGAGAGAGAGAGAGAGAGAGAGAGAGAGAGAGAGAGCTGCCATTACCTGCCCAGCCCAGAATAATGAGACAAGATGTGATATGTATGGGTTAAACTAGGGCCACAACTATATTAACTTAAAGTGTTTTTAACAAGGGGGGCCTGCCATAGTGCAAAGCAGGTCTGGAACCAGCGTCGATCCTACCTGATGGGTCCAGACCTATTCCCAGCGAGGTCCTGCGCCGAAAGGGCACTGTCTTCCAGCACAGCACCTTCTCGGTCCTCCGTGTCAGAGGCCCCCCCTTTCAAGGCTCCCTAGGCAAAGAAGCCCTGCCCCAGCAGCTCCACCCTGTGCCGGAAGGGCCTTCTGAGAGAGACAGATGGACAGACAGAGAGAGAGACAGATATGTACCTTAAATACGTACACCCATATATCTACCTGGCAGATATAAAAAAATAATCTGTGAATCTTATTAAATATCTCCCCTGTTGCACCAAGGGTTCTCAGCCACTAGAATCCTTAGCCAACCCCCCTCCACAGCATGTATAATTTAAAAGAGCATTGGATTCTATGCTATAAAATCTTTCATTTGGAAAATGGGGTGGAGTCCATAAGAACGTTGCTACGGTGCAACCCTGAGCCGTTGAAGCCCTTTTGCTCTATCAGTTGGATGGGACAGAAGCCTCACATCTTTGCACAACCCCTTAGAATCTCCTAATCCTGGCTAGTGGGTTAAATCTGCCAGCTGCAGAGCAACCCCACCCCTCCTAAAAGTGTGGATGAGTAGAGAAAGGACATCTTTGACCATCAGGGCTGCTATCATGTCCAGATTGTGGGCCCATTGTAGGCAGCACATCTTGAGAAGAAGGTGATCTGTAGGTGCTGAAAATATCTGATTTGTGGCAGCTATTCATTTTTCAAGAGACATGGTGGACCTGCAGGTTAAACCGCATAAGCCTCTGTGCTGCAAGGTCAGAAGACCTCCTGCAGTCGTAAGATCGAATCCACGCAATGGAGTGAGCTCCTGTCATTTGACCCAGCTCCTGCCAACCTAGCAGTTCGAAAGCATGTAAAATGCGAGTAGATAAATAGGTACCACCATGGTGGGAAGGTAACGGCATTCCGTATCTAGTCGCACTGGCCACGTGATCTTGGAAACTGTCTACAGACAAACGCTGGCTCTACGGCTTGGAAACAGGGATGAACACTGCACCCTAGAGTCGGACTTGATTGGACTAAATGTCAAAGGGAACCTTTACCTTTACCTGTTCATTTTTCAACTCATGTAGTTATGTGATTGCAAAATGGTCAAAAAAGTAACTTCTATTTTATGGTTTGCCATTGGAAGGTATACAACACCTGTATTTAGAAGGTTGGGTCAAATCATAACTCCGATTTCAGCTTCTAATGATGTGTTATCTGTAATGTGCAGTTAGATTTCCAGTTTCCCTCTGCACCTGGGGTGGTACCCCAGATTCTATGACTTCATATCGTTCAGGCGATACCAAGAATCCTTGACTTCCAAGAGGAGCCATCCCACCTACCCCAAAGCCCGTTTTAGATTTCGATCTCTCTGTATTTGTGCATTCTGTGTACAGATGGTCTCATGCTTGCATCTGTCGTTAGAAGCTGATGCTACAGATACAACACTGCTGGGATCAAGACTCTGCAGGATATATGAAATTATATTCCACCAGGAAACTGGAAAAAAAAAAGAAAGAAGATCTGGTATTTTTTAAAGGTTAAAAATAACAAACAAACCCAGGGGTAGAAGTAATGCACCCTGCATTTCTTTGCATACCTAAATTTTGCAGCTGGCTAAAATGACTTTCTGTTAGTAATTATCACAAGCAGAAGAGAGAACAGGATCTCTCTCTCTCTCTCTCTGTAGTTTTTTTTTGGGGGGGGGTGGTGGGTTGTTTTTTAAAAAGACCTTTCCTCCCCCCCTTTTTTTTTTGGCAAACAGGTTATATCAGCATTCCTTTAGCTTCTCAGCTAAGGATTCTCTCATCTTCTGCGTCCTGACCATCAAATCCTAATTTATTTCAGAATATTGATTCACAAATTCTCCCCATGCTAGGAAATAGTGTTTGCTCTCGCCCTTTTAGGGGATTGGTCCCATGTTTTGTTGCTACTGATGCTGTTGTTGTTGTTTTTAGCTTCAGATATACAAGCCCATGCAGGTGTGTCTTCATGTCCGTGAACACACATACTTTGGCAATTTTTACAAAGCATCAGTTCCCAGAAGGTTTGGAACATGCGAGAAGAACTCACCTTTGCATTAATGATACGGTTCTGATTCCTCACCATTCTTCAGTTCCACCACTGCAATTGGCTTCTTGAAGGGGGAGGGTGCGGGATGTGGACAAAACATCCTATTTTAGTTTCAATTTAGCCGCAACCTTTCTTCCCTGTCCTTGCTCCATACCATTGTGAGACTTTCATATTTTTGTTCATCTTCCCCCCCCCCAATAAAATCGTAAACATTTTTGCACATGTATGACTTTATTTACCCATTCGGATTAAGCTACACATTTATTTATGGCTTCTGCCTTAAGTCTAACTCTTTCCCCCAGAATTGTAGAAGAACGTGACATCACTAAAAAATCAAACAATTAAGACAAGCTTTCATGGAATAATGGGACGTGGTGGCACTGTGGGCTAAACCGCAGAAGCCTGTGCTGCAGGGTCAGAAGACCAAGCAGTCGTAAGATCGAATCCACGCGACGGAGTGAGCTCCCGTCGCTTTGTCCCAGCTCCCGCCAATCTAGCAGTTCAAAAGCATGCAAATGCGAGTAGATCAATAGGGACCACCTCGGTGGGAAGGTAACAGCGTTCCGTGTCTAAGTCGCATTGGCCATGTGACCACGGAAGATTGTCTTCAGACAAAACACTGGCTCTATGGCTTGGAAACGGGGATGAGCACTGTCCCCTAGAGTCGAACATGACTGGACAAAAATTGTCAAGGGGAACCTTTACCTTTACCTTCATGGAATAAAAAGCCACTTCATCAGGCGTACATCGGCAATTTGTGAGTAATGAAGAAAACTGATAATGTCCCAAAGAGTCAAGCTTGGCAGTGGGTAACTTAAGCATCCCTTTGGCACCTGAGTTACTTCTTCCACATGCAGTTTTCTATTGCATGCCCTTTGCAAAGTTCCCTAGATACCTTGTAATTCCTAAGAAATGGAAAGCTGCTTTCTGGAATTTGCCCCAAAGATTCTCTGCTTGGATATGTGGGTGGGGCTACCACCACTTCCATCTCCTTTCAATGTAAAATGGCGGGCGATCAGAAAAGTCCATGGTGGCTGTCAATTTCATAGCTAGGTCCCCATCCCGAAAGAAAGAAAGAAAGAAAGAAAGAAAGAAAGAAAGAAAGAAAGAAAGAATAAATGAATGAATTTACATGACAGCTACTGCTAAAGGTGAACTCCACTTCTAAGAACTGGGTGGAGTATATCTCCTCCCCATGGATAAATCTGATGAAATGATGTCCCTTCTCCTCTGCCCACAGACTGGGTGGGGGATTTTCAGAAACCATTTCTGCATAGCTACTGCATTTTTCTTTGACATTTCTCTCCAGTGAGATCAGGTTCTCCCTTCACTTCCTTTTATAACAACAAACACAATTTGTTTCTTGACTTGTGCGTACTTCTGTTGCTTCAGCTTTTGTGTAGTCATTAAGGGAAAAGGTGGGGTTTCTCGCCAGTTCTGAAAGCCAAAAGGATGCCGGGATCCAAAACCTAAAACAGGAGAGGGCTGCTTTGCTGGTTAAAAGAAGGAGAAGCCGCAAGAAACTGGTGCTTCCTCTCGTAGACAACCCCATTATTTGACTTTTTAGAAGCCTGGGGTTTACATTGCCAAGTTGAATTTCTCAGTCCCTGATCTCATTTGTGGTCAGCGATGACTTCTCTTATGCCTGCAGATGTATGAAATGAGGAGGAAGAGCAAGTCTGCAAATGGAAATATTTTTCCACTTAGACAATCTACTTTGCAAGCAAGGTTGGGAAGGGAACAACAGTGAGCCGGGGTGTTTGACCTTACTTGGCAACACAATTGCAAACAGACAAGTTAATGTTATTCCGCTGCTTTCTCTCACCTAATATATTGTGCCAGCCGGGGAAAAACTGAAACAGCACTTCGAAAATACTTTTGGCAAGGACAAAAAAAAAAATCCTCCCTTTCGCAATTGCTTTTGGCACATCCTACAGAGGCCCTGGCTTGATCATTTTATCGATTTATCGGCTGATTCATTGGTTCACCTCACATACCCACAGTGAGGGAAACACGCAGCCCAAATCTGATTGGCTGTGCCGGATGTGGCCTCATCCCATTGAGTCCATGATTCACAGGACTCTTCGTGACCCCATGGACCAGAGCACGCCAGGCCCTCCTGTCTTCCACTGCCTCCCGGAGTTGGGTCAAATTCAAGTTGGTGGCTTCAGTGACCCTGTCCAACCATCTTGTCCTCTGTCATCCCTTCTCCTCTTGCCTTCACACTTTCCCAACATCTTGGTCTTTTCCAGGGAGTCTTCTTTTCTCATGAGGTGGCCAAAGTATTGGAGTTTCAGCTTCAGGATCTGTCCTTCCAGTGAGCACTCAGGGTTGATTTCCTTCAAAATGGATAGGTTTGTTCTCCTTGCAGTCCAGGGGACTCTCAAGAGCCTCCTCCAGCACCACAATTCAAAAGCATCCATTCTTTGGTGGTCAGCCTTCTTTATGGTCCAACTCTCAATTCCATACATCACTACTGGAAAACCCATAGCTTTGACTATGTGGACCTTTGTCGGCAAGGTGATGTCTCTGCTTTTTAAGATGCTGTCTAGGTTTGTCATCGCTTTCCTCCCAAGAAGCAGGAGTCTTTTAATTTCGGGGCTGCTGTCACCATCTGCTTGGGGTTGATTTCGTTCAAACACGGAGTCAAATTATTCTTTCATTTCTTTTGTTATTATTGATCCAAGTGTGTCCCAGACTTGGGGATCCAGCTGTTCTTTTACCACCTGGACTAGCTAGGACTTTTTTTGAGCTGTAGTCCAAGAAAATCTCGGACCCCCAAGTTTTGGAATTGTTGAGCTACATTAACAGTGGTTTCCTAGGTTTCAAGTACAGCTTTTTTCCAAGTGAGCTAGAAACTGTGGTAGGTGGTACATCTCATGGTGCCTCCTTCACAGGGGCTGGATTCAGTGATTCGTAGGGTCCCTTCCAACTCTGCAGTACCAAGAATATCTATCTATTTATGTTCACTTATTCTAGAGAAGCATCTCTTTTCATCCACTAGTGCTCAGGCTGCGTTTTAAGTCTATTTGCAAGAAAAAGGCAGTGAGGGTTACTCCTAAAGAAGTGAGGAAGACTATGACTTTGTCTATGCTACTTACTTTGCATTTCATTGTGGAATGGAAAAAAAATAAGAGTTAGGCAGAGGTGTGTGGGTGTGTGGGGGGAAGCACACCTCAATCAATTCTGGAGAGGAGTTGAGGAGGAATTTATATTGGCTTATGCAGTTCACAAATGGGACTGGGGGAAAGTATATCCAACTTTATTGAAGCATGTCTGAATCTGGGGAATCCCAGGATAACCATGAGTTTCGGTTCAGAAAAAAAGGATGGATGTCCGTGCATTTCCCAACACGCAGCCTTAACAAAATGAAAATAAAATAAAAATAATTGCTTCGGAGACCCCCTGAGTTAAAACACACAGGTGTTTCGGGGGGAGCATAAACATTTTTTCCCTAAATGAGGCGTTGAGGGCCGGGAGAAAGGCAGTAAAATTAGTGGAATTACTGCCTGATTTTAACCAGATGATTGCTCCGCTCGGACACCAGGGCATTTTCATTAGGGACTCTTAATTTACAAGGCATTTGCTGCATTCCATTGGAAGGGCAGGAATTCCCCAGGGCCCTAAAGAATGCCAGTGCCTTGGCTTTAACGGCCGGTGGAAAGGCCTAGCTGCAGGTTATTTGTGTGAGAAGGAGTGGGAAAGAGCCTTTATTTCATTAAAAGGCAGAGCCAAATGTAATTTCTCCTGAACTAACCCTCTGGGCGAAGGATGGAACACAACGGAGATGCCACGTGGCCACTGCTTTACCAAGACTTTCTCTCCCCCATTAAAAAAACCTACCCAATGTAAATCAGAGAAATATATGATTCACAGGACATGTGGCCCTTTCCAAACTCCAGAGAAATCCTGATTTATGCAACGGAGCTTTTCATGGCATCACACCTGCCTTTACAAAAGAAGGAAATGGACTGGCATGTCCAGATCTGAGAATGACCTCCTGCAAGCACCCCATGATGTCATCCTGGTCCCGCACTCTTGGAAGCCTGCCGTGTATTAGTCCTTCCACTGGAATGACCACACTCCACATAAATTTGTCGACATTTTTATAGAGCCGAATCGCCTGCCCAGCCATGTGATGGGAAGAGTTTCAATGCTGCCTTGACCTTTGGGATTTGGTATGACTTTCAAAGATATGAGGCTTCACCTCAACGCGCCTGGCAATAATCAGTAACTTGCTCTTTCTCTCCCTCCCCACCTCTCTCTCTTTCTCTCTTCCTTTTCAGAGAGAGCACTCAGCTCTCTGACATTTCTCTGATTCACTCCACTTATCTTATCCCTGCCATACTCTGAATACCCCCCCTTTTTTTTCCCTTGCTGTTCACATCACTTGGAAAAGAAGCAAAACTAACAGAACAGAGGACAGGTATTTCCTTTGACTGCTGCTGAAGCTGATGATCTTTAGAACGGCATGAGTTTTATTAATGCTATCTACTAAATCTGTTAAAGCACCCCAAACACTTTCCACTTGCCTGGTTTTGCCCATTTCATGAACGGTGATGTGATGGAATGTTCAAAAACATTTTAACTTCTCTGGGGAACACTGAAAAGAGAATATATTCCCCCCCCCTTTGAGGAAATTAAAAGGTGTGCAATGACATCATTTTTGTCCTTAAAGCTATGTTTTTATGTATTTTATGTATTTTCAAAATCTTCCAATTGGCCAAAACCTTCACTTCCTTCCTTCCTTCCTTCCTTCCTTCCTTCCTTCCTTCCTTCCTTCCTTCCTTCCTTCCTTCCTTCCTTCCTTCCTTCCTTCCTTCCTTCCTTCCTTCCTTCCTTCCTTCCAGATTATGTAGTGTAGCCTATTTAATCAAAGGACACTCTTTCTTATGTATGTCCATCAAGAGCCAACAGGGACAAAGATTCTCTACACTACTTCTGGACTACACAGACCTTTGCTTCAGTGGATCCTGTAAAGAACAGATTCCAGATTTTCTGCACTAGGTTTCACCTTAAGCCCTGCCCAATCTTTTGAGCTGTTCACTTCTTGATGACAGAATTTAATAAGTGCTGAACTATAAGATCCTAGTCCCACCAAAAAGGAGGTGATACTTCATCAGTAAGGAGGACAAAAGGAGGCACACCTTGCATAAAATTATATACAGTGGTGCCTCGCATTATGATTCGTTCCTGCGAAATCGCTGTAGAACGAAAACATCGTAAAGTGAAATTAAAAAGCCCATAGAAATGCATTAAAACCTGTTTAATGCATTCCGATGGGCTTAAAACTCACAGTCCAGTGAAGATCCTCCATAGGGCGGCCATTTTCGCTGCCTGTCTTGCGAGGAATCCGTCCATAAACACAGCGGGGAGCCATTTTATTTACCCGGTGGCCATTTTGAAACCGCCGATCAGCTGTTGGGAAATCATTGTTTTGTGAAGAATCAGTTCCTGAAGCAGGGAACCGATCATCGCAAAGCGAAATTCCCCCATAGGAAACATCATAAGGCGATTTCGTCGTTAAATGAAGCGATCGTAAAGCGAGGCACCATTGTATGCTAATGTATATGTTTGCGTGCTAAATTAAAATTATTTTTGTAATTTAAACATGATTTTGAAATCTTTTTTGAGTGGAGAGGGCAATGATCAGGTGACTTAAACTGCAGCTGAGACTGCTGTCTAGATGCTGCTACATGAAGATAGGTAACTTCTAAGTCCCTAATCTCCCTCCTTAGCATTATTGGTCTTTAAATCCAGTTTAGATTGGATGGCACATTGAGTGAAGGACCTCTTCAAAAGAAGTACTATAAGGGACACTTGCCAAATGGACTGTCTACCCTAAAAGGGAACATGTGGCCACCCGAGACGAGAGCAGGATGTTTAATGGATCGGATTATATCTGAGGCCAAGCATCTGCTAAGCAAACAGAACTGAAGGAGAAATAAGCACACTGTGTTGGTTTAGGCAGGGATAACTTGTTCGGTTGCTGAAAGAAAATATACCATAAAAAAAAATTCTGAATGAAGTATGTCTACGTATCATTTTGGTGGACAGAAATTTCCTGCTAACGCTTAGAAGCACTCTGGAAATCTTACCACACTCCTGTGCAATGCCCAGTAGTGACCTTTTATGCAAAAATATGTTCAGACAGATGGAGAATGAGATTACAGAGGTCTGATTTTCCGAACAAAAAAAAAGGCGGAAAACATCCACAAACCTGGATGAGCTAATGTTGTTCCAGATGCATTATCTCATAATCTCCAGGAAGGCAGTATTCAGAGGATAGGAATATGGTATATTCCCTTTGGCACACACAGATGAGATATAAAAGTTACACTTAATCTCTCCCAGTGCTGAGGTCCTTTCTCCCCAAACCCTCAAAAACAGCTCTGCCCAAGTCAAAGTAATGTAATCAAATAGAGCTCCCACTTTGTTTAAGGCAGTGGAAATTGGAGACCAATAGTAAGATTAAATTCATGACTTCCCCAAAAGGAAACAGCTACAGATAGAAAGAATGATGTAAGAGATCCATATCCTCTCAACTGTTCTGTATCAAGAAAGTGCCGTCAAAAAGAAATTTGGATCTCGTTGATTTTTACACGGTATTTAAATATGTCTTTGTGCAACATTCGTGCGTGGGTAAATGCAATATTTATTTATATGCTGATGTACTTAGAATACAGCATTTAATAGTGATGTGACTGAAATCTGTAATTCTTCTCATAATGCTCTTTGGTTTAAAATGCATTCAAAAGAGCTGGACATTCTGGAAAAAAAAATACATTTCCTTGTTACCTTGGCCCCATGAAACACCATCAGAGCAATATCTATGTGGATTTCTAAGGAAGAAGAGCGATCTCTTGCCACTTTCAGAGAAAAGGGAAGGGATACATAAATTAAACTACAGCAAAAAGATTGGATAAATGACCTCTTGAAAAGAGCCGCATAGGTTCTGAACAAGTCTTTAAACTGGTCTTAGAATAACCTGAGCAGCTTTCTATTCTGTTCTGTCTTTGACTTGATTTTCCGCAAGAGAAGAGGAAGGAAGAGATAACGGGTCTCAGAAAATGTACATTTTGGACTACATCTCCCAGAATTCCCCAGCCATCTGTGGGGGCTTGGGAAGTCCATAATGTAACTTTCCCCAAGTTCTTAAAGAGACTGGAGTTCACCTTTTGTACTGTGTCCATTTCATAAGCTTTTTATTGGAAAGCCTCAGTGTTGCCCAAAACAATTGGGATGTGGAGGTGCCCTTGGAGAAGGGCCATTTCACACATTTATACAGCAAAACAAACCTGGGTTTGGCCCTAAATGGGTACTCTTGGCACAGAACTGTGCCTAACCTTAGCATTCCGGTAGGTCTACCAGAAACAAAGAGCTATCAAGGAAGGAATGTTTGGCCAAACATTCAGTGCCCCAGTTGTCCAATGAGCAGCGAGACCAACCAAAGCAATAGAAGCAATAGAAGTAATAAGCAATTGGCGTATCCCAATTTCAAAGTAAATTACAAGTGATGAAAATAACAATAAGTACCATCTTATTCAATATAATAGAAAATGTGTTGCAGGGACTCCAGCAAAAAGCATAAGATCCAGTGGATGTGTTAGAGACATCTTCCCATTTCAGAAATTATTTGAAATTCAAAGTGAAAACAAGAGCATCTGCCTATTTCTGAGCCAATCCAAAGCAACAAAGTCCAAACTAGTGATCAAAGACAAATGGGGCTTTCCAAAGTGACAAACATTGTTTGGGTACTTTGGCAAAAACACACCAGACCAATTAAAACAAAAATGGAAACCTTGGCACCAGTGTGTCTTGTCTCACTTGGAAAATGGAAGTTGTAACTTAAAAGAACCAGGAAGGCCAAAGCAAAAGGAAACTGATGGTGTAAGAACAAATGAAAAGTCCAAGCTCTCCTGCAAACCCCAATTATGGAACCCCTGGGAGGGTTCATATTGACCAGATAAATAATCTTGTCCCATGATCAGTGACTTTTTCACATCTTTGGAAGGTGAAAAGAGGATTTTGTTATGTTAGAGATTGCTTTTCACGTTACTTTCATTTTTAAGTAGAGTTGAAATTTTTCTTCTTTTCATTTGGGCAGCTGCAGATCAAATTTTGTATTACACTTTGGAATCCAGGCATCTGAGAGTTTGTACATTTGAGTCTCTTATGAGAGATTAAAGGTCACATTGGCATTAGGAAGAAGACCTACTCCATCTCTCCCCTACATTTTGCACTTTACTTTTTTTTCACGCCCACTGCTGACTTTTATTTTCTCATCACTTTGGCTTTCTCATTTTTTCCACAATGCATGCCTGTGTTCCAGATGGGATGGGTGGGAAACCTGACACACAAGACAGCAATCGGACACTCTGTCTACTGGGACAGTGAAGGTACCAACCTTCTCCCTTCATTAGAAGAATTTGTTGAGTAAATTTGAGAAAATGGCACAGTTATTGGTGAGGGAGGGAGGGAGGGAGGAACACCAGGTGCCCAGCAAAGGAGAAGAAGACTGCTTATGCAGTTCCTTTACCCTTCAAACAGAGTACTCGGCTAACAAAAGTCAGTTGACAAAAGGATAAAGAGAGATCATATGGAGATGTAACACACACACACACACACACAGAGAGAGAGAGAGAGACAGACAGACAGAGAGAGAGAGAATTTCCCCTTTAAAAAATGACAGCTTTAAGGGCTTTAAAAATATCTAATGCTCCAGGTTCTAAATTGGCAGTAAGCCAGTCTCAGCCTTAAAGGGACCAACACTTTATTATACTTTCTAATTCTTCCAAAGTCTGTCTTTAGGATATATGAGCTCGCTCTAATACGACTACTCTATTCTCATCCTCCAGTGGTATACACAGGTCTCAGCTCATAAATTGAAAATGGAAGATCAGTAAATCAGCACAGGCTGTTTCAGAGGGACACTGTGAATTTCCAGTCAAATCTTTCAGTTTATCTTAAATATTTCATCTTAATGTCACCTTTAGAAAAATCTTTCATTCGAGTAAGTTACAACAGTCAGTGCTAAACTGATTACACTTCCCTGCTGACCTTCCAAAGGGAGACTCCCTCGGTAGCACAAATGTCGGCTCCGTAGCTCTCGGTTATAACATTAAAAGGGTTAGACTTTTCGAAGTCTACCAAAGATCTGTAAGAACATTCTGATGCATCGTTATGCCACTGAGGCTCAGAATCAGGAAAGGAGTGAATGGACAGGCCTGAATATTTCCATTCCTTTGCAGGAAATATGTTATAAGGTGGCCAAGTATCAGGGTGATGAATGAAGTCCCAGGAAATTTCTATATTTCCCTTGATCTTCTGGTGGTGAGATAGATCTCAGGGTGAGAGGTACTAATAATAATGTACCGTCAAGTCAATTCTGACTTATGGTTACGCTTTTCCAAGTAGAACATACTCAGAAACAGTTCGTTGACCCTTCCTTTCTTCTGGGGCCCTCTTGGGACTGTGCATCTTGCACAAGGTCAAACAGGCTGGCTCTACTCACAGGAGGCACAGTGAGGAATTGAAGTCCCCAACCCCTGGCAAGACCAAATCTTTATTACACAATCAACAGATCACTGCAATATTAAAATAGGATGAAAATGTTAATACACCAACTTAATAGGTCAATAATATCATGCCATAAGTATTCATCAATATATAAAAAATGAAGTAAAATAATACTGATACTTAAACTATAACTCTGCAGCCAGATATTCTAAACCACTGAAAAATCCAACCTAGAAGAAGAAGAAGAGAAAATTGATTTCCTTGTGTAAATTGGTTTTAAAGCCTGTGTGTCTATCTTCATCCATTCTCAACTGGCATCAGGGCTCACTGTCTTTACTTTAACCAGATTCTGGACCCATTTATATCTTTCACTTTCTTTCTTTCTTTCTTTCTTTCTTTCTTTCTTTCTTTCTTTCTTTCTTTCTTTCTTTCTTTCTTTCTTTCTTTCTTTCTTTCTTTCTTTCTTTCTTTCTTTCTCTCTTTCTCTCTTTCTCTCTTTCTTTCTTTCTTCCCTCCCTCCCTCCCTCCATCCCTCCCTCCCTCCATCCATCCATCCATTTTCCTTCCTTCCTTCCTTCCTTCCTTCCTTCCTTCCTTCCTTCCTTCCTTCCTTCCTTCCTTCCTTCCTTCCTTCCTTCCTTCCTCCTTTCCTTCCTTCCTTCCTTCCTTCCTTCCTTCCTTCCTTCCTTCCTTCCTTCCTTCCTTCCTTCCATCTTCCATCCTTCCTTCCTTCCTTCCTTCCTTCCTTCCTTCCTTCCTTCCTTCCTTCCTTCCTTCCTTCCTTCCTTCCTTCCTTCCTTCCTTCCTAATGTGGTCACATAAGGATTCTCCTTCTGCCCATTGCTGCCATCAGCTGTTCCCTCCCAGCCCTTACCTGCCTTCCCTAGAATCATAGAATCATCGTAGAATTGGAAGGGACCTTGGAGGTCTTCTAGTCCAACCCTCTGCCCAAGGCAGGAGACCTCACACCATCCCGGACCCCTCTGTGACATTACAAGGAATAGTCCTTTGGCATTGCAGGAACCCACTTCCTCTCCGGTATCAGATTTCGGCCATGAAATCTGAATAAATGAGATGCTGCTAACCTGGCAACACTTATGCATTGACCCAGTTGCTGATTTTGAAAAATGTTTGCATCTTTTTTTTATTTGTTTGTTGTTGTATGTGTTAGAAGCACACAATACAATCAATAAACATGTCAGATAGTTTTTGCCCAACAATAAATGTAACATCAAAAGCACTTGAGGCAAGTCTTCCATCATACTGGTTGAGGGCACAGAGTACACTGACAGAGGTGTGAAGTTTTCTGGTGATCTCCACACTCACAAGGAGCTGTGCGTTCACCTTGGTTCTTCCAACTCCAGCCTATGGTGATTTCCAAGTAACCAAGTTGTCCATGGGACCCAAGGGAAGACTTTTGTTGAGGTTCATCCATTGTATAAGATGGGTCGTTCTTTCTTTTCCCGTCATGGTCCTGACAATCTCTGTTATTCCTTCAAACTTCACAGATGTTCTGAAAAACCTTCCCCTGGCTTTTAACCTGGGAAGGGCAGGATGGTAGCCAAAGATTGGATGCACATTTGATGGGGACGCTTTGAGTATTTCACAATCAGTGAGACCAGATGGAGGGGGAAGCTATGCATAGCCCTAGTTTGTACATGAAGGATTGGTTCCAGATTGTCCAACCAGCCCCCTTGTGTCAACAGATGCCTTCTGAGATGCTAAATGCAAAACTACCACTGGTGACTTGTAGTTGATGGTTATCAGAATCAATCAGATGAACTGTTCCCTGGCATACTTTCTTTCCACTGGTGAATTCTCTAATTGGCATAAAATTGCGAAAGGAATGGAGTTTTGCAGTATAAAAAGTCTTGATGGCAACTGCCAGAATCCTAAAGCTTTGCATTCTAAAGTGTGGAATAGCTTCTTCCCTTCCCTTGCCTTCCCTTGCCTTCCCTGGATGACAGCTCTCATATTCCTCCAGCCAGTACACCATTGGGGTCTATTTCAAAGCAACCTATGAAGTCAAGTTGAAAAGAGGGATGGAAAACTTTGACTTTCCAGATGTTTTGGACTTCAGATGGACAATAGTAGGGGATCATGAACTAGTGCCTGGAGATCTGAAGATACTTCTGCTCGCTTTTCAATATCTCATTTTCCTGAATTCAGAATTCTTTTACAGTGAACCTACTTTGTGGATCTCAGATTTTTTATTGGGTTCTGGTATTTCCAGCTACCTTCCTTTCCAGCTACTGTGAAGGCTGCCATCCTTTTTATAACCTTCCAAGACTTGATAGAGAGAGCTTTCTGAAATGGTTTTGAAATGTGTGTTAAATTGACACTTTCCACCTCTTAAATCTGCTTGTGAGAAGAGGACCCTGCAGAGGCCACCGTTCAGGGGTTCAGTGGTGCTGCAGAGTAGATATTTCCATGCCTATTTGTTCACAGTGGGCTCAATTCCACACTTAAATTCATCCTTCTGACAAGAACGATGTTGAATCTTCTTGTCATATGATCTTGTATTTAAGAATCTGTCAGTTCAGAAGGACTCTAAATAAACCTCTTTTAAAATATTTAATACTGCTCCAATGGTGCATGTCCTCAGGCAACGAGTCTTATCCATCTATACATCTCAGGGACGTCAAGAGTGCCCACTGTTGGAGTGCTGGTAGGTAAATTAAATTCCACATTCTAAGCAACTTATTGAGTGGTCTTTGAGATATTTCACTCTGGACTCCTCTGAGTACAGAAGCTCTGTGAGGAGAATTATGATCTTATAGTGACTATATTTCTCAGATACCACACCAGGAGGTGGTTTAAAGTAATTCTAGAAATCTATGGCTGGAATGCGAATGAAAATAATCAAATCTTATCCTTCTGACTTATTCTCCACCCATTGGTCTACTCATTTGAACACAGATATACGGTGCATCTGTTTCCTTAAATTCAGCCTCCTTATATTCAAATATGAATACCTGCCACATGTATGTAAAAATTAGAGGTGGGCATGAAATGCCAGTTTGGCGGTTCATGCCAGTTCATCTCTTTGTCCAAACAGGTGTTTGGTGCTTCCCAGCCCTGCCTCCTCCAGGGGGTGCCCGCTCAGAGGCAGCATCCCAACTTCCCTGCTCTGCCTCCTCTGGGCACTGCCTCTGAGTGGGTGCCCACCAGAGGAGGCAGGGCTGGGAAGTGCCAAACACCTGTTCAGAATAAAAACAAACCACCACAATCCACAGAACTCTCTCTGTGTTAAATACATAATATTGGCATTCAGATTCTATTCCTGAATTCTAACTGCCTTCAAGATTTATCAATATTTTAATATATATTTTTTGCCCACTTATGTGAAGGAAGGCCACACTGAATTTACACTGTTCATCAAATTGCTGTTTATCAATATAATTCTAATTTAGAGATATGCTGGTTGTAGATGGTTATAACTAAGCAAAAGTGTTTTCTGACTGCACAGATTTCATCCTGGCAGAAATGTCCTTACAATCCTTTGACAGATAATCTCAGAAATTTGCTAGAAGGTGGATCTGTCAGCAAAGCATGTTTTTAACAGGTTCTTTGTGTATTTTCAGATTACCGATTTTTATGCTATGGTATGTTAGTTATTTTTCAGTTAAATTATTTATTGAGTTTGTATCTTTACTTGTATTTTACTTTTGTGAACCAGGTTGAGTCCCTTTGTGGCAAAAAGGTGGCACAGAAATGATATAAGCAAGAAAAGGGACAGGTAGACAAATCAGTCAATAGACCAAAAAAAAAGGGTGGATTGAATTAAGCCTGTTCCAAATATCCTCAAGGTCATGAAAATAACTACACAAATTTCATGGTGCCAACATTTAGGCTATGGTGCAGGTAGTCTTAAGTAACTTCCATAATCCTTTGGCTAGGAGGGGTTTGGATTGAGGACAGCTTCAGCTGGCAGCCTGTCACCTCAGCTGGCCCTCAGTCACTTTAGCTAGCTAGAACTGCACTCTGAAATGGCTGCTCTTCTGGAAAAACCCAATTCTTGAGTATTAAGCACTTCAGCCAAGAAATCAGAAGAAGACTGAGACCCGGAACGCCATCAATGAAGGAACTAGAAAAGATCATCAAGTGTAATGATGTATCACTGGAGACCAAAACCATCCACATGCTTGTATTCATGGTCACTATGTATGCATGTGAAAGCTGGACAGATAAGAAAGCTGATGGGGAAAAACAATTATGTGCTTGAAATGTGGTGCTGGAAGAAAGTTTTGTGGATTCCCTGGACTGCCAGAAAGATGAAAAAAAAAGGGTCCTAGAGCAAATCAAACTTGAACTATCTCTGGAGGCAAAAAATGTTGGAACTTAGGCTGTCCTACGTTGGGCACATCATGAGAAGACAGGATTCCCTGGAAAAAACAATAATGCTGGGAAAAGTAGAAGGCAACATGAAAAGAGGAAGACCAAACACGAGACAGATTGACTCCATAGAGCAGTGTTCCTCAACCTTGGGCCTCCAGATGTTCTTGGACTTCAACTCCCAGAAATCCTGGCCAGCAGAGGTGGCGGTGAAAGCTTCTGGGAGTTGTAGTCCAAGAACATCTGGAGGCCCAAGGTTGGGGAACACTGCCCTAGAGGACCCCACAGGTTTGAGTTCCCAAGAGCTGAGCAGTGCTGTAGAGGCCCGGACATTTTGGAGATCACTCATCCATAGCGTTGCCATATGTCAAAAGCAACTTGAGGGCACCTCTCAACAGCAACAACAACTCACAAAACTCTTTTTGGGATGAAATGTTATAGTTGGTTTCTTGGGGGAAGAGCAGAATGGGAGTGTCACTGGTAACTTATTTCATGGAGGACACCAATAAAACAATAACAGGCAGATTATGTTCAAGCCAACAGTAGGGCCTCTATAGGATTGCCTACCCCCACTAGCTGTGTTTGAACAACACAACAATATAATAGGTAGAAGGCCTAACTCCATCTCAGCTTGATTTACCATTTGACCTACCTATCAACCTTTCAGGAAAAGTTACACTTGCCAGATCTAAGACCGCAAGCAAAGGCAAAGAAACATGATCTATTTCTCTATCTTCCCCGAGGGACTCGGCGCTTTCCTCCCTAAACTGTCAGGCCTCTGTTTTCTCTCTGCGATACAGTCTCTCCCACAGGGACTTTTAATTATTTGTCATGACAAGTCGTCCAACTTCTTTGCAGCTATGCCACAAAACACAACAGATCCTTTGACTCCTTGCAGGGAAGGGTCAAACACACTATCCTCGTTTCTCCCCCCCCCCCAAAGGTGAGCCAGGGACACAGGAAAACCTGTGCAAGCCTGCACAAGTGCGCACACACGAACACCTTCATAAGCATTTCGGCCAAGGTGAGAACTACGCCCTGTTTGCCAAGGGTGGGTCGATTTTCATGAACTTTTGCAGCCGTAGTGAAAGTTGCTGCCACACCCTTTCAGTTCTTCATGTTGAGAGTGCACGGTTTTCAATAAGATTAAAATCAAACAGAAATATTTCTCTCTTTATGTCACCGATGGTGCCCTGCCGAAGTACTTTTTGCTCATTCCTATCCTCAGAGACGGAGACTTGAGTCACAGGACTTGTTGTCAAGTCACACTTAAATTGCACCCAGTGACTCACCTTGGGTTTTTTCTCCCAATGACTCATGACTCTGAACTAGAGATGGGGGTATTCGTATTCATATACGAATACACCCCCTCATGGGAGATAACGAGGGTCCTGCCCCCTGGGGCCAGACCGAGCACTCACAATTCCGCCACTGCCGCGAACTCCACAGTGCCTTCTGATTGCTCCGGAGCTCATGGTGGATTAGCCACTCCTGGAAGGATGACAAGCTTCTTTGCCAGGTCGAAGAGTGGCTAATTTGTATAGGAATACCACCATCTCGACTCAGAACAAACCCATCCAAAACCTTGATGTTGGGAAAGTGTGATGGCAAGAAGAGAAGGGGACAACCGAGGATGAGATGGCTGGACAGTGTCATCGAAGCGACCAACATGAATTTGACCCAACTCCGGGAGGCAGTGGAAGACAGGAGGGCCTGGCATGCTCTGGTCCATGGAGTCACGAAGAGTCGGACATGACTAAACGGTTAAACGACAATGACGTGGCAATCTTTACAATAACCCTGGCAGGAACTACACGTTTGCAGACAAGCCAAGGTAAGCTTTTTATTGTGGCTTAACTGCAAACAGGAGTTAAACCACTTGAAACACACTAGAATGTGTAGTTCTAGCCACTGGCTGGCCAGTGCTGGGGTGGCAGCTTTGGTCCTCTCAACATGTGACAAAAGCAGAACTTCTAGAGCTGTTCATCCCTTGGGCAAGAACAATTGCCAGTTGGCCAATGCCAAGGAAGCCAGGAAGCTTTTCAGCAACTGGGGACAACTTTGTTCTTGCTTGGGAACCAGATTTGGTGAGTTCATTTTCACCACATGTCAAGTGAATGAGGCATCTGTTGCTCATCCTCCTTCACACGGCTTGCTTGTCCAGCGGGCAGCTGGCTGGCTGAAGCAGTGGTGGGACCTAGGAGTGTGTTGCTGTCAATGGGGCTTTAGACAGCTGTAGAAGAAGATGCTGCCCCTGCAGTCCAGCCACTAACCAGACCAGCAAGCCCTGAAGAGGTTGGCCCCAGAGGAAGCTCTACTTTAGTTTAAAACGATGCATATTGGGCACCATTTAAAAGCACAAAAGTCGCTTCATATTTCAATGGGTTTTTCCTGGGTGTATAGTTGCACCCCATGAAAGTAAGTTTCATATCATCATTGTCATCATCTTCCCCTTATTTTGATGAAAGATTAAGGTAGAGAGAGGAGGCTTTCTCTGAAGACTACCTGATGAATTTATGGGAGAGGGTCAACGGAGGGCTTCTTGATTCTCAACTGAGTCATTTTTTGCCACCAACTCTTCTTGTGAGGAAAGAAGTGCAATAAAAATAATAAAAATTAAAATGGCCTAATGATATAAATTTAAAAAGCAAGCAGATGTTTTCTGCTGTGAGGCGTTGCAGCATGACCCTCAGATGTGAGCCTACTGGAGACTCTTTTCATGAGATAAGCCAGTATTCCCGACTAGAGCCAACCCAGGTCATTCGAACAGAGACCTGAAATTTCTCCCTGGCAAGGGACTTGACACAGCCCTACACCTGGCTAAGTTTAATTTGTTATTTATGTCAGCTTTGCATATTTGTTAAGTTCAAGGGTTTTATGCCCTGGCCCGACCTTGCAAAGCTGAAGCTCACATGTGGCGTTCTAGTAGCAATTTCTTTCTAATAAACTTTACTTGAAAGAACATGTGTGATAGATTTCGCTGATGATTAAATGAGAACAGGGCTCTGCGATGTTCATTGTTAGCCTGGCCGGTTTTGAAGTTTTGTTGGGTTTTGTGGGTTTTTTTTTTTAAGAGGGGAAAAATCACCTCTGATCTCATTTAAACACACACGCGCATGCACACACAACCAAAATTGGTTGGCCTACTTGGTTTTATAGTCCCTTCTAATTATGGTGCAGGTTGAAACATGTACAATTGCTCGGGACCTCTCCACCATCACCAGCCCCAGCCCCAGACCCACTATAACTCATTAAGTGCAAATTAATAGCACAGCTTAAAATACTTAATGTCAGCACACCTGGTGCAGTACAAGGAGGGGGGATTGGATGGGTGCAAAAATGGGTGGGAGGACATATAAAGTGACTTCTTGGTACACATTGCACTATTAGAGTTGTATAGACAAGCAGCAATAAATAAATCTGGGAATTGCAGAGCTCGAAGGGACCCTATGGATTCTTGAGTTCAGCCTGTCAAGGAGGCACAGTAAGGAACTGAACTCCCAGCTTCTGACTCCACAGCCAGAGACCTAAACCACTGACCTAAACCATCTACTATCAGACAAAAAGATAAAAGACAAAAACATAATGGCTTTAATTTCACAGGTTGGAATACGGGACAGTTTTGCTTCAGCTTGGGTTTCGTATTGAGCTTAGAATTTGCCAAAGAATGTGTCTTCCTATTTAACACGGAAAGAACTTGAGACTCCTTTAAAATCAAATGTGGAAGAAACTATGTTCATCGAAGTTGGCTTAGATATGTTCATCTAAGTTGGCTACAGTGGATAGAGTTTCAGACCAGGGTTCAGAAGACGTGGGTCCGTAGAATCTTTGAGTTGGAAGGCCATTGAGTCTCAACCCCTGCTCAATTCAAGAATCCAAATCAAAACAGATCTGACAGAGTGATGTCCAATTTTCTCTTGAATACTTCCAGCATTGGAACATTCACCATCTACTGAGATCATTGGTTCCAGTGTCGTACTGCTCTAACAGTGGGAGGTTTTTCCCTGATATTCAGCCTAAATTTGGCTTCCTGTAGCTTGAGCCCATTCATACATGTCCTGCACTCTGGGATGATCAAGTCCAGATCCTGCCCTTCCTCTATAGGACTACCTTTCAAGTCTTCAGAAAGTGCTAACCTACTGTATCTCCCCTCAGTCTTCTTTTCTCAAGGCTGTACATCCCCAGTTATTTCAGTCTTTCCTCACAGGGCTTGGTTCCCAGTACCCTGATCATCCTATTTGCCTCCTCTGAACTTCAAGTCCATGAAAAGTGGGAGGAAGTCATGATGAACTACCTCTTGACCATCTCATGTACCTTGAATGCTCTGTTAGGGTCATCATAAATTTGAAGCAACTGGATAGCACACAACAAGAGATGAAAACTCAGATTCACCGCTTGTGTGTATTTTTGGAATTCAGCTCTGAACTTGGAGGCCTAGGTTTTGGCAGTGGCATGCATTTCCCCAGTTAAAACTAGTATACCAACTGTGACTACTGCAGGCTACAACCACACATTTAGCTTTGTCCATTTCCAAGTATTTGGAAAGGGCAATGGGGCCAAGATGTTGTGGTCAGATTATTGACCAGGGCCATTTGTAATGAGAATAGACATTTCTTGCTATAATAACTTCACCTGATAGGATTACACACCCAGGCACAATTAAAAGAGCTTGTTATGACCTATATAGCCCCACCACAGCCCATGTCTCTCCTATCTCCCCATATCAGTCTGCTTGGGTTCTGAGATGTTCAAGAAAAACCATTCTCTTAGTTCTGCCACCTTCAAGACATATTTGGTAGGATGTAGGAGAAGATTATCTCAGTGGCTGCTCCCGGCCGGTGACATTTACTCCCAGAATGCACCCAGGTGGTCCTCTCTCTGCTCTCCTTTTGGAAATACCTAGACCTGTCTTCAGCCACTAATTGGCTATTAAGAAAGTGTCTCTAATTTTGCATGTTGTACACCTTCCCCTTTGCTGTTAAATTGTTAAATCTCTCTTTATCTTAAATTGCTTTGATTCAATCCTTGCTTCTATTGTAATATTTAATTGCATTTTAGCATTAAGATGCATTCATTTTGAGCTGCTGTCTGTGTTAATTCATACTGTGAGCCACCTACTAGGAGCCTCAAAGGGAGAAAGGCAGTGTATAAATAACATAAATGAATAAATGTACTGGGAAACATTGAACTACCCATTTTGTTTCCTTTTGGCCTCCTTTGCAGGGATGTTATGAGGATGGATGCTGAGAAGAGAAGAGCTGTGTACACTGCCTTTTGCTCATTGGAAGACATATAAATTATTAGTGTAAATACCAACCATCATCATCATAATTATCATCACCATCATCATCATGATCACCACCATAAATGTTCATCATCATTATGAACATCATTCAGTATTCTCCTCCAGGCCAGCGAGATGGCTAGAGATTTCTTCTAATTCTCAGTATAGATGTTGTATGAACAAGAACAAAGTTTTGCACAAAATGCCAGTTTAATACACAATTTTGCACAATTTGAACAATTGTGCAAATTCTGTAAATCACCCTTCAACAAAGATGAGTGGTGCTTTATTTAAGAATTGGAAGGAATAGATGGGTTTCCCGCATCTTTTTGTAATATCTGTCTGTCCTTTTGTGCTTACTATATATATTTGTGCTTTGCTTCTTAAAGAGGAAGGATAGTGGAGAGAAGTTGTACATATTACAGAAATCTTAGTGAAGAAACATATTACAGAAATCTTCATCTTGATCTCAGCTGGAAGTAAGGAATCTTGCATGGCTTTCAAATTAATCTTTGAGATCTCTCATTCATGTTTAGTATGTCTAAACTGACGAGAATTACAAATTTAGTGATCACGTTTTCTATATCAGGCGGACAAGGGTGTTACATACAGCACTGATGTTACCTGTCTGTCATGGGTTTGGAGGGAAAGTTCCATCCTATGGGGAGTGGAAGGCGGGACATCAGGAGGAGGGGCTGTACTGTATATATATGTGGAGCGTGTGGAGAGACGCTGGGTTGTGACGAAGCAGCAGCTGGGAAGAAGAAGCTGGTGTGGGAGTCTGTGTGTCAGACAGGGTACTACTGTGTGTCAGAGTACCAACCTGATAGGTTCAGGTGTCTGTTGGTTAGCCAGAACTGATAGGTTCAGGGTCTGTGCTTCAAGTTAAGGGTTCTGTGTGAACCAAACTGTATGCATGTATGAATGAGAATAAGCCACATTACTTTATCTTATTCACCTGATCATTTTATTTTCCCTGTGTGTTGTATGTAATAAACCTTATTCTTTTATTTGTTGAAAATCCATCCCTGGTCTGTGTGACTTCTTATAGGGAATGGTTGGTGGCAGCTTAGTTAACGTGTGGCAGATCCCAGTAGGTCTGGGTTTGTCACATTGATTGGTGTCCAGCGTGTGGGATACGACTGGTCCAGTTGTCCAGTGATCCAGCAAAGCCTTGGCACGTGTGCCCAGAGCAAGGGGGGTCTAGTCAGGGACAATCTGAGGCGCGTAGGTAATCTTCTAGGTGTACCTCACGGGGAGGTGCGCTAGTGGAAGAACGTGCCAAGTGGGAAGACTAGATTAGGGTGCTCTGAGGCAACTTGTTTTGGCGGGAAAAAAGCTGAGGCAAAACTGTGTAAAGTAGCAGTGATTTAGCCTGCCTGCTGAGAGGCCTAGCAGAGGGGGGTAGACTCTGGCTCGCAACTGTTGCAAGATTGGTGCGGAAGAACAGCAGTAATCTATAGCAAGCTGGTTCTGAGGAAAAAAAAAAGTGGTCGTTTTATTTTGAGGCTTGACTTTTTAAAGCAGCCTGTTCTGAGGGGGGATTATGCCCTTGACTCGAAGCCAGATGGCAGAAATGGGTGAAGTGAAAGACCCCCAGGTTGACCAAGGTTCTGAGGAGGAATTTGGCTCAGTGCAAGGTGACAGCACGGGAGAACAAAACCCAGAACTCAGAAAAATACTCATAGCCCAACAGCATGAACTGAGGGTGAGGGAAATGGAGGAAAGGGAAAGAGAGAAACAGCGGCAATTTGAATTAGAGAGAGAGAGAGAGAGAATGGAGAGGGAAGAAAGAATGGAGAGAGAGAAAATTGCTCTGGAAAAAGAAAGGATGGCGTTTGAATTAAGAAAATTGGAAATGATGAACCAGAACAATAATAACAATAGGGATTCTGAGGGAGGCCAATTGTCTAAGGCTGACCTGAAGAAATTCCCTGTGTACCACAAGGGAGATTGTCCTGAGGTGTTCTTTTCCTTAGTGGAAAGAGCGTTTGTGGACTTCTCAGTGAGGGAAACTGAGAAGATGACCATCATGCGATCTTTAATCAGTGGTAGCCTGGCTGAGGTCTATGCCGAGATGCCTGAGGAACTGATGAGAGATTTTGCAGAGTTTAAAAAACTGGTGTTTGCAAGACATGGGATAAATGCGGAACAACTGAGACAAAGATTCAGGTCAATCACCAAGAAGCCAGAACAGACTTTTACCCAAGTGGGGGCCCAATTGGTGAGGCTGCTTGAGAAATGGCTATCGCAGGAGGGGACAGAGACCTTTCAGCAGCTTAAAGATTTAATAGCGCTGGAACAGTTCTATTCAGTTCTCCATGGGGAATTGAAGTTCCAGGTGAGGGAAAGGAAACCAAAATCTGTGGTAGAAGCAGCCGAGATCGCAGATTTTATTTCGCAAATAAGAAAGCTCTTGGGTGAGGGGAAATCTGTAGGTAAACCCAAAGAAACCTACAGCAAGTACTCTCAGGGACCAGGGAAAAGCCAGCAAGGGGGAGGGGCCCATGGTGAAGGGAAGCCCTCAGACATGAAACCAAGACCTCAGATTTTGGAGGGAAAACCAAAACAAGATGAGAAAGACTCAAAATACGCCAGAAAATGTTATTTCTGTCAGGGAAAGGGCCATCTAATCTCAGAGTGTGAGAAATTAAAGCAGCTAAAAGGAATTGTGCCTCAGGATTCTAGTGGAACCAAGCCAAAAGCTGTGTTCTGTGTCCAGAAAGAGCAAGGCTCATTGTCACTGAGGGAGCCTGTTGCCATGGCGACTCAATCTGGAACAGCTACATCTGCTGATCAGGCTGAGGAAAATGGTCCTCTTGTAGAAGTCAGGCGCTGCCTGTTGGTGAGGACAGATTCCCAGTTGTTTGAGACAGCAGGGGTGGACGTAGGAATACTTGACCGTCAGTATCGGGGGCTGCGGGACACTTGTTCCCAGGTGACCCTGTGCCATCCAGATATTATTCCTAGGGAGTATGTAATCCCAAATGAGAGCATGAAGGTGGCAGGGATTGAGGGGCAGATAATCTCACTGCCAGTCGCGGAGGTACCTGTCAACTTTCAAGGCTGGAGGGGAGTTTGGCGGCTAGCAATTTCATCGACTCTGCCAGCAGCCGTGCTCGTGGGAAATGACCTGGCTGAACATGTGAAACGGGTGCTAGTGATTACACGCTCACAAGCCACCACGGGGACAGTTCAGGGGGGTAATGATGAGCCAGAGACGGAAGCAGAGGGGAGTTCAGAAGCTGTGGTGGAAACCTTAACCACAGACAGCAGATTTGGACAAGAGCAAAAGGCAGACGCCACTCTCCAAAAGTGTTTTGAACAGGTGACTGACGCCCAGCTAACACCTGAAACCCCAGTGAGATTTCTAGAGAAAAAGGGGATTTTGTATAGAGAGACCCTGAGGAATATCTCAAAAGGGGGAGATGGGATCCGAAGTCAGCTAGTGGTACCTGAAAAGTATCGCCCCATGATCTTACAAAGGGGGCACTCTGACATGTTTGCTGCGCACTTAGGGGTGAACAAAACACAGCAGAGAATCACACAGAATTTCTACTGGCCTGACATAGGGAAGCAGATCAGGGAGTTCTGTAAACAATGTGATGTGTGTCAAAGGCAGGGGAATAGCCGCGATAGGACCAAAGCAAAGTTGTGCCCTTTGCCTGTGATTGACACTCCGTTCAAATGCATAGGGGTGGATATTGTGGGACCTTTGCCCAAGGCCACAAAGAGGGGGAACAGGGTCGTTCTCACAATTGTGGACCATGCCACAAGGTACCCTGAAGCCATACCCTTGACTAACATTGAAACCAACACAGTGGCAGATGCCTTGGTGGGGTATATGTCCAGGATGGGATTTGCCTCAGAAATAATCACAGATTTGGGAGCATCGTTCACATCAAAGCTCATGAAACGCTTATGGCAAATCTGTGGAATAAAGCACAAGGAAACCACTGCCTATCATCCTGAAAGTAATGGGTTAACTGAGAAGTTCAATGGGACTCTAATGCGCATGATTAGGGCTTACTTGGCAGAGAATCCAAACAATTGGGACCAGAAGCTGCAATCCCTTTTGTTTGCTTATCGATCAGTGCCACAAGCCAGTACCGGGTTCAGTCCATTTGAACTTTTATTTGGGAGAAGGGTGAAAGGGCCCCTTGATTTGATCAAACAAAATTGGGAGCAGATCACCCAGGATGACCCACAAGACGTTGTGACATATATAGACTCTTTAAGGAAGGACCTAAAGAGAAACCTAGAGCTGGCAGCAGAGACCCTGCAAGCTCAAAAGGTCAGAAAGAAAGCCTGGTGTGTCCAGAGAGCCGGGGAGAGGCACTTTGACCCAGGGGAGGAAGTGCTTTGGCCTAGGCCCTGCAAAGAGAACAAACTGCAGCTGGGTAGCCCAGAAATAAAATACTTGGGTCACATGGTAGGGGGAGGAGTGATAAAACCCCTGGAGGCCAAAATAGAAGCAGTTCGTGATTGGCCCAGACCCAACACCAAGAAAAAAGTCAAATCATTTCTTGGGTTGGTGGGCTACTACAGAAAGTTCATCCCGAGGTTTAGCGAGATTGCGGCTCCGCTGACCGATCTGACGAGGAAGAAGGCTGATGACCGCATCCCGTGGACCAGCGACTGTGAGGCGGCGTTCCAGAGGTTGAAGGAGGCGCTCGTCCAGTATCCAGTGCTGCGTGCTCCAGACTTCGACCGGGAGTTCATCATCTACACCGATGCGTCTAACAGCGGGGTAGGAGCAGTTCTGTGCCAGGAGGATGAGAATGGTGACCAGCATCCAGTGTCCTACCTGAGTAGGAAACTTCAAAAAGGTGAGAGACATTTGGCAACCGTGGAGAAGGAGTGTTTGGCCATAGTCTACGCGATCCAGAAGGCCAAGCCTTACATCTGGGGAAGACATTTTCTTCTGTGCACTGACCATTCACCACTGCAATGGTTAAAGACAATGAAAACCCACAATAGCAAACTTGTGAGGTGGGCTTTAAACCTACAGGACTATGACTTTGAAGTGAAGGTGGTCAGAGGGTCAGTGAACTGTGTTGCTGACGCCTTGTCAAGAAGACCTGAAGAATGAAGACGGCGAAAGAAACATGGACTATGTATATATGTTGGTGACAAAAAGTTAAATGTACCTGTTTTTTGAACTTGGTTTGTATGAATAAAGGTAAATTGATGTAATGTATATGGTAAATGTTTAAATGCCTAATTGCTATGGTTAACTTAGAATGTAAGTATAAGTAAGTATGATATGGTATGTATAACTGTTGTTGTGTGTTTTATTCAGGTTGTTTTTTTGGGAGAAAGCACGTTAGCTTTTCCCCTACAAAACAACTTATAAAGAGGGGAGGTGTTACATACAGCACTGATGTTACCTGTCTGTCATGGGTTTGGAGGGAAAGTTCCATCCTATGGGGAGTGGAAGGCGGGACATCAGGAGGAGGGGCTGTACTGTATATATATGTGGAGCGTGTGGAGAGACGCTGGGTTGTGACGAAGCAGCAGCTGGGAAGAAGAAGCTGGTGTGGGAGTCTGTGTGTCAGACAGGGTACTACTGTGTGTCAGAGTACCAACCTGATAGGTTCAGGTGTCTGTTGGTTAGCCAGAACTGATAGGTTCAGGGTCTGTGCTTCAAGTTAAGGGTTCTGTGTGAACCAAACTGTATGCATGTATGAATGAGAATAAGCCACGTTACTTTATCTTATTCACCTGATCATTTTATTTTCCCTGTGTGTTGTATGTAATAAACCTTATTCTTTTATTTGTTGAAAATCCATCCCTGGTCTGTGTGACTTCTTATAGGGAATGGTTGGTGGCAGCTTAGTTAACGTGTGGCAGATCCCAGTAGGTCTGGGTTTGTCACAAAGGGTTTCATTTCGTTTCAGTTTTTTCATAAGAAATAATCAGAAAGAATTTGATTGTTTAAAAATGTAGAAGAAGGCAAAACTGTAGTATTGTCCACCTTAGCCCTAAAAAATCTGATATTGAATTCCTTTGTATTGAACCAGGTGGTACTGAATTAATGATGTTTTTTCCCTCCCCTCTGGTTAACGGTAGACTTGTCTTTGTTTGTTTGTTTGTTTGTTTGCTTGTTTGTTTGTTTGTTGATTGATTGATTGATTGATTGATTGATTGATTGATTGATTGATTGATTGATTGATTGGATTTCTATCCCGCCCATCTAGACCAAAGGTCTACTCTGGGCAGTTTACAAATTTAAAAACAATAAAACTAAAAAACATATAGACCCAAGGTGGTGAAAATATAAGAAATTAAGAAGTTGTATAACCCATTCTCATTAATTCTGGGAAGAGATGAACTTAATAGGCCTTGATGGGTGCAAATTTTGTTTTTGATGGACTTTCCCAAATTCTCTCTCTCTCTCTCTCTCTCTCTCTCTCTTTCTCTCTCTCTCCATGTTTGAAATAAAAAGAAGTTGACCTATTAACACAGATTTTTCCCATCCCTGATATGGTATCTACTAGACATGGTATTTTCAGATTTTTTGAACCATACTTCACTCTAGGAGTTCAGATCCACACCTACAGACACCAAAATGTGGCTTATCTACAAAAAGGCCTACCTGGAAAGGCTTCATGGCCTAGGATCAGCCAAGCTTCCTACAACTGATTGAGCATCAGGTTCCTCATGAATGTGTGGGATGTCACGGGCAAGAGGAGGATCCTCCCTTCTGGCCATACTCTCCTCTTGAGATGGACCAACTGAGTCTCCACAGCACTGCAATATCATTATGTTTAGTGGAGGTTCTAACTGTGAGGAATTCAATCATAACCCCACAGAAAGGGTTACGCTTAGTATCCAATTGGAGAAGGAACTTTAAAAGGAAAAAACAACAACCCTTTATTGTTCCTTCTAGGCTATCCTGTTCACTCCAAGCTGCTTTTTAAAAAACATTTGTATATTCAAGAGCTTATGGCTGCCCCGTTTAATAATCAGTTCTCAAACACCCTTTGCCCAAAAACTTTGTTGGAAGTGCAATTTATGGATGCCAACTTCCTCTGTTCATTTGGACTCCCCATTGTTCCCATCTTCTGCTCGGCTTTCTTAAAGGAAGCTTTTATTGGAAAGATGAAATGTTTAAATGTCTACTGAATCCATCTTGCCTGCCAGGCCATAAACAAAAGCAGACTTTCCTAGATATGATACTTCTCTGTCCCTTCCCCTCTCCCCCACTCTTCTTTTCCCCCTCCACCACTCCTTCTTCTTTGTTTAAAGAACGCTGACCATACTGTGACCTCTCGTAACCCATCGGTCGAAAATTACAACCAGCCACACAAACAAGCAGCTCAGGGTCAGAAGGAACAGGGTCTGCTAAAAGTTAGTAATCATACATTAATTCCCTGACATAATTAATCAAAATGAAGGGCTGTTATCTAGTGTAGAACCTTTAACCTGTTACAAAGGGGTCAATTAGCAACCCACTTGAGCACCAGAGTTGGGTACAAATAGCATGCACCCCTCTCGTAGGGACACCCTAAGTAGAGAAAAATGCCTTTGAAGTCCCCCCCATCGACCAGATTTAGATATAATTTCATCCATCAAGTTAAAAGGTCTCCAATTCAAAAAGGAGGTGGAAGCACTTTCTGCATGCATGTGTATGGTCTATCTGTCATCCAGTTGCATTATCGGAATGACTCAACATCCATTTGTTATTTTCTCTCTCTCTCTTTTTTTTTTTTGGCCAGATGGAGGAGACCAAAACACCCACCATGAGGGCTGTAGCGGGAGATTTGTGAGGAAAGACTATAGGTCCCCTAAAACAGCCAGTAAATCTTGGCTTTGTTATGGCAATAGATGATAATGCTTCAATTTCGGGGTTTAATGGTGCATGCCAGTTTCATTTTGGTGTGTGTATAATTATATATCCAGCATATGCGACAATTCATATCAAATTATAGATAGAGAGGCTTTGCTGATCGCCAAGTTCAAGCTCCTTGAATCCAAAGGCAGGAACTCCCAAGAGGGTTGTGTAATCTTGTTTAATATGTATGGAAGCAAACACGTGCAAGTGCATGTATATTAAGCATATTTATTTATGGTGCATAGCAGTGGGGTTTTTGATGGAGATGATCCCATTGAAGATTGCTAGAGTTTCCGAAAATCAACTAAGTCAATCTCAGGAGGGTTGATGATGACACCAGAGTAAAAGGAATTCACTCCCAATGATTTTCTTCTTTGTTTCTTCCTGTTTTGCATTTCATTTGCCACGTTGTATAATCAATCCGTTCTCCCAGCCAGGCGAGCAGGCTTCAGAAGCTGACATATAAGGATGGAACTCACCTTAGAATCATAGAATAATTGAGTTGGGGAGGGCCTATAAGGCCATTGAATCCAACCCCTGATCAATGCAGGAATCCAAATCAAAGCAGATCTGACAGATGGTTGTCTAAATGTCTCTTGAATGCTTCCAGTGTTGGAGAATTTACCACTTTTGAGCTAACTGGTTGAATTGTCATATTGCTCTAACAGTTATGTTTTTCCTAATATTCGACCGAAATCTGGCTTCCTGTAACTTGAGTCCATTATTACATGTTCTGCAGTCTGGGATGATTGAGAATAGATCCTTCACTTCCTCTGTATGACTAGCTTTTCAGGAAAGTGCTATCATATTTCCAGTGCTATCATAAGCCAGAGAGTTCCTGAAAAACATCTACTTATGCATCATTGACTATGCAAAAGCCTTTGACTGTGTGGACCACAGCAAACTATGGCATGTTCTTAAAGAAATGATCCCATTACCACTGGCCCCATCACCTCCTGGCAAATAGAAGGGGAAGATACGGAGGTAATGACAGATTTTATTTTCTTGGGCTCCATGATCACTGCAGATGGTGACAGCAGCCACGAAATTAAAAGACGCCTGCTTCTTGGGAGGAAAGTGATGACAAACCTAGACAGCATCTTAAAAAGCAGAGACATCACCTTGCCGACAAAAGTCCGCATAGTCAAAGCTATGGTTTTTCCAGTAGCGATGTATGGTAGTGAGAGCTGGACCATAAAGAAAGCTGACCACCGAAGAATTGATGCTTTTGAATTGTGGTGCTGGAGGAGACTCTTGAGAGTCCCCTGGACTGCAAGGAGATCAAATCTATCCATTTTGAAGGAAATCAACTCTGAGTGCTCACTGGAAGGACAGATCCTGAGGCTGAGGCTCCAATACTTTGGCCATCTCATGAGAAGAGTAGACTCCCTGGAAAAGACCCTGATGTTGGAAAAGAGTGATGGCAAGAAGAGAAAGGGATGACAGAGGACGAGATGGTCGCACAGTGTCACCGAAGCTACCAACATGAATTTGACCAAACTTTGGGAGGCAGTGGAGGACAGGAGGGCCTGGCATGCTCTGGTCCATGGGGTCACGAAGAGTTAGAAACAACTCAATGACTAAACAACAAATCATGTCTCCCCTCAGTCTTCTCTTCTCAAGGCTAAAAATACCCAATATTTTCTTTCCTCATAGGATTTGGTTTCCAGTCCCCTGATTATCCTTGTTGCTATCCTTTGAACTTGTTCCAGTTTGTTGGCGTCCTTTATAAAGTATGGTGTCCAGAAGAGACTAATACTTCACAGGATTTGGAGACTATACTTCTCTTAATTCATCCTAAAATAGTATTTGCATTTTCTGCCGCCTCATCACACGATTGGCTCATATTCAATTTGTTGTCTACAACAATTCTAACATTCTTCTTGTTCAAAGTATTACTGAGCCAAGTATCCCTGTCTTGTAATTGTGTGTTTGTTCCCCCTTTCCCAGCTTCTGCTCTTAAATCCTTACCATTCAGTGAAATGGGACAGGATTCAAAGCTGGAGGTGGCCATGTGCTTGTGGAATTCTGGGACTTATATGGAAACATAAATTGGCACATGTCCACCTCTATGGCTTTGGCTCATTCTGGAACATCTCACATGAAGGTGGATTGGTTGGTTGGTTGGTTGGTTGGTTGGTTGGTTGGTTGGTTGGTTGGTTGGTTGGTTGGTTGGTTGGTTGGTTTATTCGTTTGTTTGTTCATTCATTTGTTTGTTTGTCCGTTCATTTGTTCTTTGGTTCATTGGTTCGTTGGGTCATTGGTTGGTTGCATTTATATTGTAGGAGTCCTTCTGTGAGCACAAGGTGATGTCAATAGCTTTCCACTTCATCTTCACAATAGGTAGCTCATGTAGGTTGGGTTGACGGTATGTGATTTTCCCCACAAGGTCATTTCATGGCTCACTGGACAATAGAATGCAAACTTCCAAGACTTGGTCTACCTTTCCAACCATGACACAACACTAACTGGTGTAACTGTACCCTACAAAGAAATATGGAGCTTCACAGTTTTGTTTTCCTTCCAAACAAAAGACACCAGGGCATTTCCTGGGAGGAAATGGAGTACCCAAACTGTCTTCAACTGTTCCCTATTTTCATTCCCACCTCTGTTTTCGTTGCTCCCCTTTTTTTGCTTCCACCTGAAGATTAGGAATAAAACATCAGAATAACCTGCCAGAAGAGACGCCCCCGTTGAGAAGGACAGGGGGTGCTGAGGTGAAGTTTTTCTCCTCTTTTACTCCTTAAAATGTTCTTCTAGTAGACTTCATGGCAGATGAAACACTTTTTTTCTGTGAAAAGTCAGGCTTCAGCTCTCTTGAGACAGTTTCTTTAAAATCCACGACCCAAGGTTATTAGAATCCATAGACACGAAATGGGGTATAATATATTTTGTAGTTGTCAGTGTTGGTGTAATGCTGTGAGAAGAGCCTTGTTTCTTCCCTGTGTCAAACTGCCCCATACAGGGAAGAAATACACGGGGGGGGGGGGAGCATGGAACCAAGGTTTGGTCAATTGCATCCTCCCACAAACCAAATTGCAATACCATCAGGGCATCTGTCTGAAGTGTTATTGTTCAAAAGTCAGATCTGGAATGTGTACCCTGCATGCTTAACAGCTGCTAAAATGAGTACTGCCTTTTGATCTGAAGCAGCCATGCACACCTAAAAAAAATCTTTTGATTGTTTCATAAGGAGCTGGGAGGAATCAACGACGCAAAAGCGGACTAATTTTCTAAGCATAAAAGCAGGTCCTCAAGTCTGAAAGCAAGTGTTCCTTTAATGGGTCGAATCCACCAGAACAAAGTAAATCAGCATGCTCTTCCTTAATTTGAACATGAGCTATAGTGAGTGTCAGAAAAAAACCAGGGAAACTTGCTTTTCTGAATTTTAGCTACTCTCATCTTTGATTTTAATAGCTCTCTCTCTCTCTTGGACTATCAGCTTTAAATGGCAGGAGGTTGCGCCAATGAGAGATCCTCCCAAACCGTTGTTCTGGCCTCCTTTCTTTTGCTGTCGAACCACCCACGACAATTATCTCGTCCTCTTTGTTGGTAGTAGGAGATGAGGTTTGTTTGGAGATTGGTGGTTATGGTTTCTAGTCGTCACTTCCTAGAACTTCTTTACAGAATGAATGCAGATGAAGGAACATCAGCTTTGCAGTGGTGGTGCCACCATTTTGTTTGGTCTTATGTGGGGGGAGAGGCTGCCCTCGTCTTTTGAGGTACCTCACTTCTTCAGCATTATGCGGTCCTCTTTTCTTGAGCGTCACTGGCACCATTTTGACTGCATAACAGTGTATAACAAGTTAATCTTGGCGAATGGATTTGCTCTTTGTGCAGATGAAGGGATGGGGGAAATATCAGGTGATGGTCTTTACACTGGAAATAGAGGGAAAACTATTTCTTTTTCATTTTCATTTTGGTTTTGGTTTTCCTTCTCATTTTCTTTCTCCTTGTTTTCGTTTTCGTTTCACTCTTGTATGTTTTGTTATTTTTATTCTTTCCCTACAGTGATGCCTCGCAAGACGAAATTAATTTGTTCAGCGATTCATGTCATCTTGCGAAATTTTCATCTTGCGAGGCAGGGTTTCCCATAGGAGTGCATTGAAATTTAATTAATGCGTTCCTATGGGCTAAACATCAGAAACAAAATTAAGTCAGAACAAAGTCACTTACAATACCAGGTACCGTAGACTGAGCCCTGCTCCTCATGGTGCCTTGGTAGCCCCCGAACAGCCAGACTCTGTGTGACCAGAGCGCCGAACAGCTGAGAGGCGGCAGCCATTTTGTGGTTGTATTTGTTTATTATCAGAATGTTTCACTCTAGCTCATCTGAAGGGACCGGGGCAGTGGGAACAGCAAGCACCCTGTGACCCCCTTCAAGTCTAACATGTTCTGTACTTAGCATAGGCTCTTGTGGCCTGCAGCCCACTTCGCCAGATGCATCAGAAGAAATGGGCTGCAGTCCACACACAAAAATATGTGCCGAATGAAACTCGCTAGTCTTAAAGGTGGCCCTAGAGTCTTTGTTTTCGCTTTTACTGCAACAGACTAACACACACACTCCTTGGGGAGAAGCCGGGATAGTACAGCACAGGTAAAACCACTCCCCCTTGCATAAAAACAAATTAAAATTTAATATACGCTAGAGTAAAATACAGCCAATTCTTAAAACAATATCAGAAAGGGGCTGTTTGGTGGTGCAGTCATCACTAGAAGGCAATCTTCGCTGAATTACAACTGGGGAGTTAAAGCACTGTGCTCATTTTTTTTTCAGTTTGCTTTGCTGTTTTCATGCTTCTAATTTAATATATAAATATATAAACAAATCTTATCCTCTTAAAGAAAAGCAAAGAAAAGCAACACAAAATCAGTCCAGGCACCAACAGGGTCTGGATGTGAAAAAGGTAGGGCAATCCACAATGAGTGTCACAGAAGTGCATTTTGCTTCTTCTCAGTTATCACCAAAGACAGCCTTAGGATCATAGAATCATTGAGTTGGAAGGGGCCTGCAAGGTCATTGAGGCCGACCCCCTGCAAAGTGCAAGGATCCAAGTAGAAAAAATAGGATGTCCAATTTTCTCTTGAACGCCTCCAGGGCTGGAGCACTCACCACCTCCCAAAGTTATTGGTTCCATTGTTGTACTACTCTAACAGTTAAGATGTTTTTTTTCCTTGATATTCAGCCTAAATCTGGCTTCCTGTAGCTTGAGCTCATTATCCTGCACCCTGGGATGATCGAGTAGAGGGGAACAAATACTTCACAGGATTTGGAGACTAGATTTCTGGCTACATTGTGCATTTGATTGATTTACCAAACCATGATGTGGATGTGCCTTGCCCAGGACCTTGGTTCCATCTACAGACTGACGAAGAACATCAGCAGACCATGCTTTGCGACTGAACACTAACCTGCTGGAAGAGTTTTGGCAGAAAGGTGATGCGAACTATAATTCCCAGAGTGCACATGGAAAGAGCCACATGCAATTTGGAAAGAAAGGGACCGAGGGAGAAAAATGTGCCATGATTGATGGTCTGGCTGTTGGACCAGAAGCTTATGAGCTCCTGGTTTCTGAATGATTATGACACATTTAAAGTATATTCTCCTATTACAGCTCACTCATTGCCACACTCCATATTGTGATGTGATAGATCTGTTAAATGCAATTCTACTTATTTATATTTATTCCAAGCTTAGTGACAGGCAAAAAGCATCAACAAATCATCACAATTTCCTCCTTCCCCCCACAACCCCACGACTAGTCACACCAGTGATTGATTCCAGACTTCGTTAGTAAGCAGGTTGTTGAGTATTAGGAAGAATGATTCTCACCTGGAGAACTGTTATTTAGGCACATTTAATTAAAATAAAGCATATGAGAAGAATGAAACAAAACAAAAAACCTGGAAAGAAAAATCAAATCACCAACATTGCCCATTAAAAAGGGGTCGCGGGCAAGCCCGGGCAACTCACGTAAATCACATTAGATCATACTGGAGACAATAATATCCTCTAAAAACCTAGGAAAATTCTGAGGTTGCATTTCAGCAAAAAAAGATTTGTAAGGAAAACCCAACGAAGCCTAGTTTATTCCATCTTTAGCCATAGGGAATAGGCATTTACTTCTATTTGATCAGATCACTTGGTAGCAGAGGTGCCGTTCTCCTGGCTATGGAGGTTCTATTTATGTCCTTTACATAGCACCTCTTTTGCTGAGGTTCTTCTTGCCACTAGATTCTGGCCTTGATCCTGGTTCTGGGCTAGCTCTTCTTGCTGTTGAAAACTGGTGTAAGTCCAACTTAATCACCAGTCTATTCCAGCTTCATGAACACTGTGCTGGAGGGAAGCGGTTAAGTCTTGGCTTCTCCTGTGTTTCTTCCTGCTTGTGGTCAGGGATGAGTTTGAAAAAAAGAAGTTCCTGCTTTGGTGTAAACTCTGCACATGGGCAGGAGCCTCTTGTGTTCAGACTTGTCCCGGCTTTTGAGGTGAAGGGGGCGGGCCTAGTGGACCGGAGAAGGACTGTACAGGACTTTGCTACTCTCAGACAAGACCATCCTTTTAAAAAGTATCTAACGCAGGAATCTTCAGCTTCTCTGAATACATGGGTTGTCTTATAACTCAGTGCTAGGTCTTCGCCTTTCCATTTCCTGAGGGGCCGTGATATGCAGGTGTTAGAAAATATCCACAACATCTCCACAACATTCATAGTCCATAAACTTCTGTGTTGTCTCTTCCCCAGTACCATGTTTCCCCGAAAATAAGACAGGGTCTTATATTAATTTTTGCTCCAAAAAACACATTAGGGCTTATTTTCTGGGAGTTTTTTATTTTTTTCAACGACAACAATCTACATTTATTGAAATACAGTCATGCCATCTTCTTCTGCATGCTGCACAATGGTAGAGGATGGGGTTTCACTTAACTAGGGCTTATTTTTGGAGTAGAGCTTATATTATGAGCATCCTGAAAAATCATACTAGGGCTTATTTTCAGGTTAGGTCTTATTTTTGGGGAAATAGGGTAATTTCATGTTTTAAGCTAAATGATATGCCATTCATCAAGGCAGGGGTACCTGGGATTTTTGTAGTGGAAGGGGGAAAAAAATCAAAGGTGGGTTTTTAATGGCAACAAAAAGATGCAATTATGGAGTGGGAATAAGGTGGCCACCCAAACCCAGGAGCCAATCAAAATGTGTCCACCCTTGTATTAAGGAGAAAGTGTTCTCTTAGAGGAAATTGTGCACATTGAAGTAAGGATTTCTTTGTTCTTTCAGTTGGAGAGACCCATTTCAAGCCTTGGAAGGCCCCCTCCCGATCTTCATGGACAATGTAGGTGGATCCAAGGTTTAACGCAATGTCATGCAGCTTCCACTTGCAAAGTTTTGTCTTACAAAGAAAAGGTCTTTTTTAAAAAAAAAAAAAAAGAAAATGAGATTTGCAGCTAAGAATACCTAAAATTACAGATATTCTCAAGTAGGATACAAATCTAGGACATATGAAAATTGCTCACTCCAAAATACTCTCCGGATCTGCTCTGATGTACCCTTTGGAGGTATTTATTCCTAGCTCAAGACAGGTGGGTAGGATTTGAAAATTAATTTTTTGTTAAAGGACTCAGATTTTCCTTTGGTTGAAACTTCCTTGACCCAGTTTTACTAGATTAATTGTGAAGCTTTCCTGCATCCTCCAGAAACAGTGGCAACACAAAAAGACTATACCTATTGGTAGCCCTTTAGACATGGCTCAAAGGCTGTGTGTTTGTTTGCTTGCTTACAAGTCCATCTAAGAGATTTGGCTTGTTTTTTTTTGGTTGAAGACAAACATGTATGGGATTGACTTGGCAGTTGTTCAAATGAACGTGTATACCACCAAGGAAACAGGTGGAGAATAAGACTGTAAGATCATGGCAAATAAATTATAAGGTAAAGGTAAGTGTTCTCCTTGACAATTAAGTCCAGTTGTGTCTGACTCTAGGGACTGGTGCTCATCTCCATTGGTAAGCCAAAGAGCCAGCGTTTGTCCTTGGTCACATGGCTGGCATGACTAGACACAGTATGCTGCTAGTTTCCCACCAAGGTTAACTTCAAACCAAGATGGTACCTATTCATCTATTCACATTTGCATGCTTTCAAACTGCTAGGTTGGCAGGAGCTGGGACAAGCAACGAGAGTTTACCCTGTCGCACAGATTAGAACTGCCAGTCTTCTGATCAACAAGCCCAGTGACTCAGCAGTTTAACCTGCAGCACCACCCACATCCCATGTAATAAGTTGTTAGGTATATGCTAATACACACGCTAATATGCCATAAAGAACCTCTTAATGAGGGTGAAAGAGGAGAGTGCAAAAAATGGTCTGAAACTCAACATCAAAAAAACTAAGATCATGGCCACTGGTCCCATCACCTCCTGGGAAATAGAAGGGGAAGATACAGAGGTAATGACAGATTTTATTTTCTTGGGCTCCATGATCCCTGCAGATGGTGACAGCAGCCATGAAATTAAAAGACGCCTGCTTCTTGGGAGGAAAGCGATGACAAACCTTGACAGCATCTTAAAAAGCAGAGACATCAACTTGCTGACAAAGGTCTGCATAGTCAAAGCTATAGTTTTTCCTGTCGTGATGTATGGAAGTGAGAGCTGGACCATAAAGAAAGCTGACCGCCGAAGAATTGTGGTTCTTGAGAAGGCTCTTGAGTGTCCCCTGGACTGCAAGGAGATCAAACCTATCCATTCTAAAGGAAATCAACCCTGAGTGCTCACTGGAAGGACAGATCCTGAATACTTTGGCCATCTCATGAGAAGAGAAGACTCCCTGGAAAAGCCCCTGATGTTGGGAAAGTGTGAGGGCAAGAGGAGAAGGGGACGACAGAGGACGAGATAGTTGGACAGTGTCATCGAAGCTGCCAACATGAATTTAACCCAACTCTGGGAGGCAGTGGAAGACAGGAGGGCCTGGCGTGCTGTGGTCCATGGAGTCACGAAGAGTTGGACACAACTTAACGACTAAACAACAACAACAATACGCACAATCAAGAAGGCAACTGAGTGCATCCAAGCACGTGACAGACCACTAGAACAACCATGCATGGCAGTTACATGGTTTAAGGTTTATATCATGCAAACCCAATAGAATTTTGATCATTTCCATTTTGCAATATTGGCATTATTCATGTAATTTGGGTAATTTTGGAGGGATTAGCCCCACAAAGTTTTTTTTAAGTGCTCTTGCTTACTTATTGATAGCATCTCACAATATTCTGGCCTACTGTGGGGCAAAAGGAATAATTTGGTGGCTTCCCCATCTTTTGACTTGAATGCTATGTCAATATGTAAGTAGAACTCTCTCACACATGCATGACATTTTGACTGAACTGGTGGGATATGTATCCTGTGTCATCTAGTCACTTCCAAATAATGGTCACCCTTGGCTTTCCAAGGTGCATGAGATAGCTACAGAGTAGTTTTGCCACCCACACCAGGGAGTTTCCATGGCCAAGTGGGGATTTGAACTCAGCTCTCTTGAGTCCTGGTCCATCACTCTATCCACTACACCACACTAGATCTCACAGGAGGGCAAGAACTATTCACTTTAATGATTCAGAACCTTCTTCTTCTCAACCAAAAAATTACTCAAGCACTTAAATCAGTGCTAACATATTCTTATTCCACAAAATGACTGTCTAAAGGAGTGCCTACGCTATTTATACAGATGTTGTTCAAATCAACATCTGCATTTTAGAATTGTAAGGAACCCTCTAGATCAGTGGTGTCGAACTGTGGCCCTCCAGATGTTCTTGGACTTCAACTCCCAGAAGCCTTCACCACCACCTCTGCTGGCGAGGATTTCTGGGAGTTGAAGGCCAAGAACATCTGGAGGGCCACAGTTCGACACCACTGCTCTAGATCATTGAGTCCAGCCCCGTCAAGGAGGCACAATGGGGAATTGAACTCCCAACTCAGAAACCTAAACCACAGAGATATCCAGATGGTTCATCCAGATATCCAGATGGTTCATCCATCCTTCTCATAAGGAACTTCTGAGTCCTGCCCACTTATATATATATATATATATATATATATATATATATATATATATATATATATATATATATATATATATATATATATATATATATATATATATATATATATATATATATATATATATATATATATATATATATATATATATATATATATATATATATATATATATATATATATATATATATATATATATATATATATATATATATATATATATATATATATATATATATATTTAACAGGGGCCTTTGTTTATGTTGAGGCTCCAGCCGAGAGGAGTTGGTTGGCCCTGAAATGAGGTTAGATGGTGCCATGAGCTAGCCAAGGCTCTTTTATATGTAACCATTGGCTTCTTATCCCATCCTTCAGCACTTTGCACCAGATGTGGAGGTGTGTGAGTGCTCTTACACAAATGAGCGACAGCCTGCGTTCAGATAAGACTTCATACTGGCCTGAGAGGCTCAGCTGCTGGGCTAGAAGAAATCTTGGCTTTTTTCTTTGGTTCACCAATCCCCTTGTCACACACAGCCTCAGCTACAAAAAAGCAAGAGGGGTGTGTATATTTGTGTATCTACATCTGCACTAACAAGTCCATACCCTCCTATGAACCTCAAGGATATTTTTCTGACCTCAGGAAGTGTACAGTAATAGATCCATAGAGTCTACTGAGACTTCCTTTTGAATGTCTGTGTGGAGGGGCTGGGGGGGGAGGCTGGGAGAGATCGAAAGAAGACCAGTTTCCCCACCCTTACCTCTGAATTGTAGCATCCCTTGTCTGGAAGCTTGGGGGTCCTAAGCCAGTGAACACTGGCTGCTCTTTTGCACTCTAGTGCAACAGAACACCAGAATAACACTGAGCAGTGGTGGGAGCGTAGAGGCAGGTGCTACAGAACCGGGATCTATTTCCTTCCAAAGAAAGAACAAACTCTGCCATGTGACCAGCTTTCAAGATTCAACAATGGCAGAGTAAACAAAAGATGGTCCTAAGATGTAAGATCCGGCCAGGTGTGCATTGAGCAGAAGAGGGTGGGAGAGGTAAGCTATATATAATGGCTCTCCCTTGGGGTTGGTGTTCATTGATCGTGATAGAGATTCTGTTCCTTCCTTTCTCTTTTTCCCATCCAAGGCCACCTCTTTTCCCACATGAGGCACTGATCCTTGCCTGTGAAGGTGGCCATACTTTTAATGGAATGACTGGTCAAGTAGAACACCCAGCCAGTACTCAGCCATATGCTTTGCCACAGCCCTGAAAGCCATATTTAGATGACAAAGTATCTGTTAGATCAAGTTAAAACTCAAGGACGGCTCTATTTTCAAACGCTGTGAACCCTCCAGGAATGTAATGCCTCACTTGACTCATGCTCACACACAAGCTGGGAGAACATGCTTCCTTCCTTCTTTGCCTGCAAGACGGCGAGGCCTTTTCTGTTGGTCTCGATGAGAAGTTTCGTACAGTAGACGCGAGACTTGTTTTTTTGCACTGCTTTTGCACACTGTTTAGCCAAACGATGTCTTGTTGCATGGATTGTTTAAAAAACTGAGACGCATCAGATGGGATCTTTAAAAAAAAACACACCACCCAATTCTTCTGTGCTTACTATAGGTTGCATGCTTTATTTTCCAACGGAGAAAAATTATTGCACACAAGTGTGGAAACCTGGACGGAGATGCAAGGCGCTCATCATCTCATGAGGTTGTCTCAGAAGGTCAAGACAACTTGTAGGGCAATCTCATTTAGTTAGGCTTCTTCAAATCCCTATGGCATTGTCCTGATTCCTTTTCCTGGTTGACGATGGGAATAAGTGCTGCATTGGGGAGAATTCAAGTGTGCTTCAGAGTTGCTTTTAAACAAGAGGCAGATCTGCCCCAAAACTTTTAAAACTCTGAGTGAGTGAGTGAGTGAGTGAGTGAGTGAGTGAGTGAGTGAGTGAGTGAGTGAGTGAGTGAGTGAGTGAGTGAGTGAGTGAGTGAGAGTGAGAGAGAGAGAGAGAGAGAGAGAGAGAGAGAGAACATTTTCAAAATTTTCACATTTGGGAGATGTGATGTAAGCCATGCTGGGTCCTGAGGTCATCATGAGGAATGGCGGATCATTGTGCGGTTTCCATTTGGATAGTAAAACAACTCTGTGGCTTTCACACAGGGATCCAGACCAAAATAGAGTGACAGCTGCAGCACACGCTATAGTTGGAGATTCTTCTCTTTATCTCCTGGCCTCCTTCCACACAAGAATCCTGACCATCTAATCTCGCTTTTCCAACTTTTGGTTCTGCGATGTTTTTGGACTACCATTTCCATTATCCCCAGTGACAAAGCCAAAGGTGAAGATGAATTGGAGTTATTCAAAGACACCTTGTGACGTACTGATGTGACAGGCTAATCTAATCTGTGCCCACTCACCTTCTCTTCTCTTCTCTGATGATATAGGACCTCTTGTTGGTAGTCATTCTACCTGGAATGGGGTTTTGCTTGAGAGAACCAGGGCAGAAATTTCTGCATTGGCTGATCTCCTAAGCCTAACAGTTTAGCTCATTAATTGATACCAATTAATTGATGTATCAGTTAATATAGAGGTAACTTACTGGGTATGAAAGCATGAAGGAAAATAAAAAAGACACTCAAATATAAGGTAATGTCACTGGAAACCAAAGCCAAGATGATCTGTGTTACATTGTTTGGTATGGATGTAAAAGTTAGGAAATGAAGAAAACTGAACAGGGTTTAAAACAAAAATGAGTTCATAGAATCAGAATCATAGAACTACAGAGCTGGAAGGGACCCTATGGTTTATTGAGTCCAACCCCTGTCAAAGGAGAATGTCCAGAGACAAAACATCCTTGATAAGTAGCCATCTGACCTTTGTCAATAAACCATCCATGAAGGACAGTCCACCAGCCTCCACGGATGTCTGTTCCATCTGAAAGGTAGTGCTGGAGGAGAGCTTTGCTCATGCCGTGGTTCAAGTCAACCCCAGCCTTTCAGTAGAAGCTAAGAGGACGGATCTGAGACTGCCTCAAACCATGAGTAGGAAAGACTCACTGAAGAATACACTAACGTTAGGAAATGTGAAAGACAGCAGGGAAGGACTGAATGCAAGATGGATGGACTCGGTAAAGGAAGCTCCAGTTTTTGGGGTGTAAAACCTGAGAAGAGCTATCAATTATGCAATCTTTTGGAAACCAGTGAGGCAGCATAAATCGGAGCAATTGGCACATAGCAATGACAGTTTTAGTGGTGCCACAAGGATTGCTGAGATGATTTGTACTTTGGAATGGCTCTGAATGGAACACACAGAATCACAGGATGATGAAATTGCAAAGGGCCTATAAGGCCAACAAGTCCAACCCCCGGCTCAATTCAGGATTCCAAATCAAAGCAGATCTGGAAGGTGGTTGCCTAAATTCCTCTTGAATGCCTCCAGTGTTGGAGCACTCACCAACTCCCGAGGTCACTGGTTCCACTGTTGTACTGCTCTAACAGTTAGGAAGTTTTTCTTGATATTCAACCGAAATCTGGCTTCCTGTAACTTGAGCCCATTGCATGTCCTGCACTCTGGGATAATTGAGAACAGATCCTGACCCTCCTCTGAATGACAGCCTTCAAGTATCTGAAAAGTTCTGTCCTATCAACCCCTCAGTCTTTCTTTCTCAAGGCTAAACATGCCCAGTTCTTTCCGCCTTTCTTCACAGGGTTTGGTTTCCAGTCTTGGTACATATCCTTCAAGGGCATCTCTTAAGGTTTCCTGACAACCTTCTGACAGAAGAGAAGGATAAAATGGGGGTGAAACATTTGCCGTTGACGCAACACTGCTCTAGAAACACCAGTTGCCTACCAATCTTGCTTCTTTGATGCTCTCTTTTGCAATGGTTTTAACACTACCCTTCCGGTACTGTTATTGATTTCCCTCCCCCATCCTTTCCCCTCTCTGGCTTCTCCATGCTAATTGTACCTGTGCAGAAAAACAACCCCGTTATCATGTCAATTAGTGAGAGGGTTGTTGGAGCTTTTCAGTTCATTACCTGCTAATGTTGAGATAAATGAATCCACAGGCCACTAAGTAAATAAGGTCACCTATCAAGTACTTGTAAACATGTTTGTAAACAAACAAACAAACAAAAAACTTGGGAGGGAGAGGGGGTGATGGAGGATGATGGGCTTGGAGACCGGAGGATGCCTTAGGATGGAGCCTGATCCATTCAGAGGGAAAGACTATACTTGGAAACATGACTATGTCTCCCAGAAGCTGGCTGGAGAGCTCAGTGGTTTATGTACCTGGCTGCATATACCAGAGGCTGGGAGTTCGATTCCTCCACTGTGCATCCCAGTAGAGCCAGCCTGTGAAGCCTTGGGCCAGCTGCACAGTCTCAGGATTTTACTGGAAGAAGCAATGGTCAGCCACTTTTGAGTATTCTCTATCTGTAAAACCCTGCCGTAGGTCAGAATTGACTTGATGGCACCTGATGATGATGATGATGATGATGATGATGATGATGATGATGATGATGATGATGATGATGATGATGATGATTCTCCCAGAACTCTGCAGTCAGTGTGGCTATGGAATTATGGGAGTTGTAGTCCAAGCAAGTAACTTTTTTCTCAAACTTTTTGCTCTTAATACAAAGCCCGTCATCACCATCAACAACAATACAACAACATCACCTTCTCTGATGTCTGTTGCCAGCCAACAGGGAGGCACTATTTTGTTCCAACAATGCTGTGGCAGTTCTGGGTTGCGCAAGCTGCTTTGTGACCAGCTGTGCGAGCAAGACACACCCCACTGCCTCATCCATTGGCTGCCATGGCAAGTGATGGGACATTTATGTGAACATCAGTAGGATGCCAGCAATTAATATCTAAAAGAAAGAATTCTTCTAGATCTGGAACTTACAGAGTGAAGATCCGGGAGATGGGTTTGGACGCAACATAACGTCAATGTTGAGTGGTTGCTGCCAAAGTGCATAAAGTCAGGATGATGTCCAGCCACTAATCTCCAGTCAGAGAAGAAGGATAGCACAACAATGGATATACAGTAACTTGAATATCTACATTTCTATGGATCTATAGACAGGTTTTCTTCCTGTACATTGATATATTGTGATGCCTGAACCCTACAAAAGCCTTATCTGAGAGCTGGCAGATTGGCATCTGAAACACTGGGTTCCTTCTGCTCCCTCCCTCCCTCTCTCTTTTTTAATTAAGATAATAAATTGGTCTTAAATTATCCCTGAAATCAGACCAGTGTTGATTACAATGGGGCTCATGCTGTGACAGCTCGAGATGATGTTATTTTTATTCCTTTTCAATGAGATCTTAATCTCTTCCTGCATGTAAACAAATTGTCACAGTAACCTTGCTCTTTAATCTCCTACTTGAAGACCTTCGGAGGGCTGGAAGATAACAGATCTAACCCAGATTCCATCTGCCCATCAGCCTCTGCAGATACGGCCCCTTCTTTACCATCTCCCCACCCTACTGTGGGCCTTTAAAAACCTTGAAAGAGAAGGAGATTCTCAAAAGGCAAGCATTGTTTCTTGGACACAGTCAGTGCTGGCTGGCTGACTCATTAGCCTTATTAATTGCACTAGTTAAAGAACAATTTCTCACTTTGATGGGTGGAATAGGTCAGGGGTTCACAGACACTGGTATCTTAGGTCTTACCCATCTCTGTAAAACACACACACACACACACACACACACACACACACACACACACACACACACACACACACCCCAAGACCCATGGTAATAGAGAGAGGGAAAGAAAAACCTACCTTCTTCAAGAAAGACTTGACATGTTTAGAAGCTTTCTTTTATTCTGTTTATCACGTGACGTAGTTGGAAAATTCATCATGAATGTTCCCATAGTCAACCCTTCCCTCCAAAAGGGATGTGGCCTATATTTTAGAAAAAGAAGAGCAGGTCTTTTGTAAAGCTAATGACTCTTGATTACCTATCTCTGTGACCCCTGGCCTCTCTTCACCACTGCACATGCATCATTATAGACCATAGGATTTTTGTGTTTTTGGGTGCCAGCTGAAGTCTTAGGGAGTGTGATTTTTTCCCCCTAGATATCTATTCAGGAAGACAAATCTCTGGGCAAACAATACTGAAGAAGAACAAGTTAGATTTTTTTTGTCTGTGTCGCACTTGTTTTTTGCATGAACACCCATCCCCTCTGTGGTTGTTGTGGATTTCCCAGGCTGTTTGGCTGTGCTCTTAAGGTCCCCCCCCCCTTTCTTCCAATTGGCACCAAGTTTACTTATGTACTGTAAAGGTGGTTTTTTGACAAGGTCTGTGCACCAAAAAGCCATAAGCAATGGGGAATAGACTGTGGTATGCATAGATCTTGACATCAGTACATAAAGGCCCACATGATGACATTGTAAAACACACAATAAAAGGTAAAGGTAAAGGTTCCCCTTGACATTTTTAGTCTAGTCGTGTCTGACACTAGGGGGTGGTGGTCATCTCGTTTTCAAGCCGTAGAGCCAGCGCCTGTCCGAAGACAGTTTCCGTTGTCACGTGGCCAGCATGACTAGGGAACACCGTTTTACCTTCCCACCATAGTGGTACTTATTTATCTACTCACATTTGCATGCTTTCAAACCGCTAGGTTGGCAAGGAGCTGGGACAAAGGGATGGGCGCTCACTCCGTCACGTGGATTCAATCTTATAACTGCTGGTCTTCTGACCCTGCAGCACAGGCTTCTGCGGTTTAGCCCACAGCGCCACCACGTCCAGTGCAGACCTATCCCCAAATCCTAGACTTGAGACTTGAAAGCTAAGGGATGATACAGAGCTGGGGATCCTGTTTGGAGCAAGTTGGTAAGCAAGGGAAGTAAGAAGGAATTAGGAGAAACTCTGAGTGTCCGAAGATATTACTCACATGCTACACAGTCATGGATGGAAACCCATCACTGATAAGTCAGTAGGAGACCATATTTGCCAGCAAACATGGGGATTGATAAACTGTTATGAAAATTCTACATCCCTCTAGATCAGTAGCTCCCAACCTGGGGTCCCCAGATGTTCTTGGACTTCAACTCCCAGAAATCCTGGCCAGCACAGCTAGCGGTGAAGGCTTCTGGGAGTTTTAGACCAGTGGTTCTTAACTTTTGTTACTTGGGTGTTTTTGAACTGCAACTCCCAGAAACCCCAGCCAGCACAGTTGGTGGTGAAGGCTTCTGGGAGTTGCAGTCCAAAACGCCTGAGTAACCCAAGGTTAAGAACCAGTGTTTTAGACCAAGAACATCTGGAGATGTTCAGTTTGGATCCACTGCATGAGATTAATCCTATATGCCACCATATAGGTGACAAGTGCCACAAATGGACAACCTCTGGAACAGATGGTGAGGATGTCCCCTATAATGCTGGCCCCAAATTTGTTCTCCAAAAGATTTCTTCTCCTATACAAGATGCTTCTGGGGTTTTTTTCCCCAGCCTCATTTCAAAGTCTTTTGGAATTTCTCCAGACTAAATGGGGACATGGCGGGCGGGTAGGGTCCCACACCCTCCCTTTGCAGCTCTGCGCATCTTGAAGGAACAGTTACCTACCCCCACATAGATTTTATTTCCAAGAACTCAAGTTGAGAACCTTGACGTCGGGTTTGTTTAGCAAATGCCAGCACTGTTAGTCTGAGGGCAAGTAAGCATCATTATTTATAATGGCAGGATTGGGAGTACTCAACAGCATCCATAAACCTGGTGTGCATTTGCTTAGAGGTGAGAATTATTCGTGAGTAGATGTATGAGGTGAGTTTTCCGAGCTGGGAGTTGCAATATGTACGCACACATATCCACACGTTAAATCTGTTCATATTTTAAATGACTCTTGCCCAGACATCTATTGATGTTTTGGAAACGTACATCATTTATTTCCTGGCATGCCAGTTATTTGTCTATATAACCATGTTCTGTCAAAGGCAATGATTTATCATTCTCACGGCTGGATTTTTCCCCCTTTCCTGTTGAGAATGCAGCCAAAAAAGGGCTGTTCTCCGCCTAGCGGAATGTGCTGCCATTTGGGAGGAATGCCACACAGAGATGTACAGAAGATCAATGAAGCAGGAAACTGTGATTCTCATTAGATTGACAATGTGGCATTTCCAAATTAATGGAGAGGAAGGCCTCAGATTAAAAGCCCAGGAATGCTCACATGCTGTTGGTTAACCAGGCAGATGATAAGAATATGGGCTTGTAAAGAGGTAGGAACCTAGCTACCTGGTAGGAGAAGGATTCCCTCTTCTCAGGCAGCCAGAAAGAAGCCATCCAAGGAAGAGGAAAAAGGTTAGCAGAATGTACAGGTTGAGAAAGACAGGATGTGGCCTAGGAGGCTATCAATTCTGCTCAGCAAGCCATTCCCAGCTACAATTATGACAACAGTTTGAAGCTGAATTTTCATAGATTCATAGAATAATTGACTTGGAAGGTGCCTATAAGGCCACTGAGTCTAATCTTCTGTTCAAGGCAGGAATCCAAGTCAAAGCAGATCTGACAGATGGTTTTCCAGTTTTCTTTTGAGTGTCTCTAGTGTTGCAAGCACTCCCCACCTTCCAAGGTCCCGTTGTCGTACTGCTCTAACAGTGAGGAAGTATTTCCTGATATTCAACAAAAATCTAGCTTCCTGTAACTTAAACCCATTGCTGCATGTTCTGCACTCAAGGATGATCAAAAACAGATCCTGCTCCTCTTCTGTATGAGTACCTTTCAAGTATTTGAAAAGTGATATCATATCTTTCGGGATGTAGTGGCGCTGTGGGATAAACCGCAGAAGCCTCTGTTTTGCAGGGTCAGAAGACCAGCAGTCATAAGATCGAATCTACGTGACGGAGTGAGCTCCCGTCGCTTTTTCCCAGCTCCTCGCCAACCTAGTAGTTCGAAAGCATGCAAATGCAAGTAGATAAATAGGTACCACCTCGGTGGGAAGGTAAAACGGCGTTCCCTAGTCACACTGGCCATGTGGCAATGGAAACTGTCTTTGGACAAGTGCTGGCTCTACGGCTTGAAAGGGGATGAGCGCTGCCCCCTAGAGTTGGACACGACTGGACTAAAAATGTCAAGGGGAACCTTTACCTTTACCTTTATCATATCTTTCAATAAACCCTGGTGCATCAGAGAGGTAAATTCTGAAATACAAGCACTCTTCATGTTAGTCCCTACAGCCGCATCTCCAAGGGCCAAACTATACAGACACTGAAGGTGGTCACAGGTATCCCCTCCTATGTTGTGACTCCTTCAGCACTTCAGACCCAAACATTCAGACTTGCAAATGAAGCTCACGTTTACCTTTGGTGACTAATCACCAATCAAGCTAACTTGTAAAATGCAGAGATGAGAGCAGTGCAGCCGAGGACCATCCAATGTCTTTTACAGTTTCAGGAAGCACCCAAATGCAGAATGGATTGTCTCATCAAGTTTGACCTATAGGGAGTTGGAGCCCATCGCTACAAACCAAAGCTAGCAGTATTCAACTCTTAACAGAAGTGGTAGTCTCTACCATTTACTGATGAGATTTGTGGAGCCTGCTAAAGCTTGTGGATTCCTATGTCTCAGGATTTCGTCCTAAGAGTCAAGCTTCAGGGTACATTTTCAGTGAGTGGAATCACCTTGGCATATTCAAATTGTGGATGAAGCTGGCCTCCATGCTTGAAGATCTACTGCTCTGTCTAGCTAAGAAAGAGAAGGAGGAAGGGTATCAAGTTGCATGCAGATCTGGAAAAGAAAGGAGGGGAAATTTTAGACAGCCTAAACATTTACCTTACACACCAACATATATGGCTATCAATCACTGCTACATGCATTGGTGCTCCAGTCCATCATGACTAATCGAGCTTGGCATATCTCAGAGGGTTCTTGAGAAGAATTCTAGGCAAGAGATAAAGAGTGCTACAGGAGTGGCCATGGTTTCGTCTTTAAAATATTAAGGAGACTCTGTTAGGATCTGGGCACTCTACCTCCTTAAACGAGGTCTCTACTTCTTTGGGGAAATCAGAGTAAGGCCCGTCTACTTCTTTATGGATTCTCAACAATGCTAAAAGTCCAAGTCATTTCTTCTCAAGAAATACAGCTCTAGAGATTTCAGGCCCATAACATGCCCTGCTTTTCTGTCGCTGTCCTAGTCCAATCGGACTGTGTGAAAAAAGCAGCTTTGCCATAAACAGATTTTACTACATCAGAGTCAAATTTTACTACATCATTATAAGAGTGTTCCACGGAGCCATCCAATTGGTGCTCAGTATCAGAGCGCTGGTGGTGGTACTGAAGTGCGAACATGTCATCACATTTCCCCAATAAAAAAGTTTTATTGTGTCTCTGTGCACATTAAAAACAACACAAACTGCATTAATATACTGTAATTTACTTTTTTGTTATGGAACAAATGACAAACTTGGTGCTAATGAGGTCATATTTTCCATTACCCTACTGCAAACTCTGGTTCAAGCCGGTCCCTTGAGAGTGCTCTGTAGAAAGTAGGCATAGCAAGCAAGCAAGCAAGCAAGCAGGCAGGCAGAAAGACAGACGGGCGGACAGACAGATGCACCCCAGGTACTCAATGTTATTCCTCCTCTTGTGTTTGATGTCACCTCCCTGCAGCCTGGCATCCTTGCAAACACATTTTGTAGCTAGGATTCTCTTGAAATCAGTTGCATGATCAGGCACAGCCCCAGAGCATGCCCTGGCACCTGATCGATTTATCCACACAAGTTGCAAATGTCATGCAAACGCCAAATTATTCTGACCCTTGGACGACAACTTCCATCATTCCTGGGCGGACTGTGTCACAGGTCACAGCAAGAAAGATCAAAAGACCATAAAGTCCCATTTGCAGCACAACTGTCTGCAAGTTTACTGCACAGAGAAGGACTTCTCTCTACTGAGTTAAAAACAAAGTAGCTATGTGGTCCACATTAATAGGAAGCCAGAGGGGAAAGAACTCATTTTTTGGCTATTTATATGCCCTGCTCGATAGATGACTCCACCAAATGCCTATGAGCATGCATTACTCAAATCTAATTAACAGTAAGTCCAATTGGGCTTATGGGGAAGACAATGTTGACATATAACCAACCCACATATTTAAGCTGAGATAAGATTGTCTTCGGACAAACGCTGGCTCTATGGCTTGAAGAGCGGGATGAGCGCCGCCCCCTAGAGTCGGACACGATTGGACAAAAAATTGTCAAGGGGAACCTTTACCTTTACCTTTACCAGTAGTATGGGTGTCAATTGGAGATGGGCACAAACTGCTTGTTCAGTGGTTTGGCTGGTTTGTTTATCATCTGAACAGGTGTTTGGCACTTCCCAGCCGTGCCTCCTCCAGCAGGTGCCCCTCAGAGGCAGTGCCCAGAGGAGGCAGGGCAGGGAAGCCGGGGCACTGACACAATGTTTACCTGACACAATGTACAGAAGAGTCCAGCAAATGTGAATAATCAGGCATTTTTAAACTTAAATCTCAGTGGGCTAAACTGGGGCTCTAAGTGGACTGAGTGCATGAGTTACATAACTAGTTATTTAAGTTGGGACATGAGTAGCATCTTCCCCAACAGTCGTGTTTCCAGCTCTTACCATATCAAAGATCTTTCCAGATACACAGACTTTCAGAAATATTTATACAATGAGGACCACTAAACTACAGTGGGGTCTTGACTTAAGAACGGCTTGAGTTAAGAACATTTTGACTTAAGAACCACTCTCATAGGAAAATATTGATTTGACTTACATACTTAGATTTGAGTTACGAACTGAAAAAAACCACGTGGGAGGCAGGGAAAGTGCAAAATTTGAACTTTCAGTTAACTGTTGGCCAGTGAAAAGGGTGCCTGTCTGCTTCCTCACACCTCCCAGCGTTTAGAGAGTGGATTGGGAGACAGTCTTCGGACTGCCTGGTACTGTACTGCCTGGACTGTCTTTTCCCTGCCTTCCCTGAACCTTTCTTGACCTAAGAAAAAAAGAAACAAAATATCCCCCTCCAGTAGTCGAAGGCGGAATAGCAGCTTCCCATTAGTTTCTATGGATGGAAAAGAGCAGATACGGATCAAATGGTTTTCAATGCATTCCTATGGGAAATGCAGATTTTACCTGAGAACTTTTTGACTTGAGAACCGCCTTCCAATATGGATTAAGTTCTCAAGTCAAGACCCCACTGTACAGTATTACAAAACTGGCACATAAGGACTGTGTAGATAAAAAGTATGGAAGTATCAGTAGCCATTTTCAGTTTTCATTTGCCAATTTGCCAGAGTGGATTTTTGGACTTCTTGTTTCTGTCTGTGCACCTGGTTTCTGTACTCTCCTGCCTGAATGAAGAGTTTTGGAGAACTCAGAAGCTCACGCTGTTTCTGCGCCTCTTTTGTAACACATTTCTGGTTCCACTAAAAGGTGTCCCCTGGTTCTGAAATTTGTCTCCAGTGGGTGTGTTTTATGGCCACAGTTTTACAAGGCCATTGCCCTTAGCAAAAGTACAAGGGGAATAGAAAAGGGGGATCATTCAATAAATGGGTAGGGGGTTCACTGGTTAAAGCCAGCACTGTGACTTATAAATGGAAACAAACCAATATCATTTGTTAGTTAGTTCATTCATTTGTTTGTTTGTTCGTTCATTCATTCGTTCATTCATTCATTTGCTCATTCGTTAAATTTAATTTTTACCCCACCCATCTAGTGGCCAGGCCAGTACTCCAGGAGGCTTACAATAAGCATCAACAACGTAAACTAAAATTCAACAATAAACAACAAATAAACATTCAGCAAGATAGGAAACAAAACCCAAGTTAAATAAAATCTAGACTAGGATACAAGATGGTGACAGACCGAACAAACAACCATAAAATCACAGGTCATCAAAAATTAAAGAACAAAAAAACAAACAAATTATACAAGGGCAGTATAGAAAGCCTGCGCAGAGAGTCTTTACTTGTTTTCCTGAAGTCAAGGAGGGCTGGGTCCTGATGGACTTCTGCAGGAGGAGAGTCCCATAGCACAGCATTGAGAAGACCCAGTTCCTAGTTGTGTATTGGTATTGTTGTATGATGCACAATCATGTTGGAACTAACTTAAAGCCAACATTTATGCTCTTTTTTTGTCAAGAATGCTAACTCTTGTGAGCATTCCGTTACATCCTTACCTCGGCATGCAAGCTTCAGATAAGTAGACTTCACCAATACGAATCCACTATCACTATATTCATCATGTTGGAAGGTACAGATCGGGGAAACCAGGAGAGCCTGTGTTGACTTTTTTTTTTAGCTGCAAGGCTGCCTGCCTTTTTCTCCCCTGCCCATACGCCCTTATTAAATGACTAATAGCATGTTTGTGGGGTTAATCAGCAAACGCAGGTGCCTTTTCCTGCACTATTAAAAATGTGAGTGAGAGACAGGGTAGAGAGAGAGAGGAGGAAGGGGAAAGCTGCAGTTCAGAAGCTGAACTAGTCCCCTCTGTTACATTCTCAAAGAGTCTCTGTGATGTTTTGTTGAGCTGATGTTCATTTCAGTGAATTATGGAGCATCAAGTACAATAATGCATCGCCTGTCTTCACTGTGCTGGGCTCTTAGTTCTATTCCCACAAGCTTGTGATTTCACAATGCTTTGTAAATTCCTGCTGCATCTCAGCCTTGCCCCTCTGAAGCCACACCAAAACTGCAAGGTCAAAACCAGGTGGAATATCAAGCACCCGAAACAATCTGGGCAATTTTAGGACAGTTGCACTAGCAACTTTTGTGCCTAGGCTGCAAGAAATAAGCACATAGTTGGGAACTGTGGCTCCCAAATGTGTGAAAGGAAAGCCATTGCAAATGGCAAAACTCTTCCAGTGCCACATAATTGCTGCCAAAGGCCTTGAGTATAAAAGTTTTATAGGGGTGTCAACTGATACAGTGCAAACACACCAACACTCTCCGGTTTGTTTAACATTAACATATGCAAGTGGAGCTGGTCTGGCTATGCACATAGTTAAATGGAGGCATAAATACCAAAGTTAATAACTTATTATGGGAAGCTGATTCTTTTCTCTTCCCTCCCTTATTCCCAAGGCTGGTTTCCAAACAATTACATCCAAGGAGGGTTAATTGCCAAAGCATTGCTACAGTGTTTTATTATTATTATTTGTCCTCCTCTTGGTTAAGAGAGTGGGAGAGTAGAAACTGAGATATTCAGAATTGATTTCAAAAGTAATATCTCTGGAGTTCCAGAACTTAATGGGGGATTCAAAGAAAGAGAAAGTGTGTGTGTGGGGGGGGAGTGGATGAAAAGTTAGAACAACAGTTTAGGTAAAATTCTGTACATGGTCAGATTATGTCTGTGCACCCAATTAACACAAACTGGTTTGGAATGACTCACAAACTGAATTGAAACAATTTGGACTAATTCAGACAAGACCTTTGCTGAAGGAGAGTGGCCATACCCAGTTCCCAACTGAATTGGATGTTGTGCAAATAGCTTTATTTAAAAAAAAATCTAGCTGACTGGAATTTCTAGGTTAACCTATCAGGTCTCCAAATTTAATGCTTGTTAGAGTAACAAATAGAGCTATTCATCGCCATTTGGCCTTTTCCAACACAAGTCTATAGAAGGCTTAGAAATGAATCTGGTTCTGATACAGTTTCAATGCCTATCATTGCACCTGTATTTTAATCTGTTTGGACCACACAGCTCCCCTTTATTTCAATCGGACAAGGCACATGTTGCTCTGGACCAAATCAGTATCTGTTCCAAAAGCTCTCCAATTGGCCTCAAGATCAGATTGAAGGACTGGTGCATAGGCCTGGTATACAAATAATTAGAGATGGGGACGAATATAAAAAGTAGCCGATTCATTAAATATTCGTCGGTCCGTATTCATCAAATTTTAAGTTCCGACAAATACGAATAACTGAATATTTTCCCGTTTGTATTCATCCTTCATAATTAAAAAAAAAAAAAACATTCTGCCTACCGGCCGCCAATCAACTGATCGTATAGCTCAATAAATGGACAAATCAAAAATTCATTGATTCATATTCATTGGGAGCACTGATTCATACGAATATGAATCAACAAATCAGCAATTTTTGAATGAACATTGTGATTCAATTTTTTAAAATCCATGCCTATCTCTAGTGGGAGTTTGATTCTTCACTGTGCCCCTTGTGAGTAGAACCAGCCTGTGTGACCTTAGGCAAGCTGCACAGTCCCAAGGAGCCCCCCCCCCAGAAGACAGGAATGGTAAACCTGGATACTTGAAGGACCGCCTCCTTCCATATGAGCCTACCCGGCAGTTAAGATCTAGCCATGGGGCCCTTCTGAAAGAGCCATTCCTCAAGGAGGTAAGAGTGACAGCTTGTAGACAAAGGGCCTTTTAGGCAGCTGCCCCCAGACTATGGAACGCCCTCCCAAATGAAATTCGTCTGGCGCCGACGTTGATGACATTTCGGCACCAGGTCAAAACGTTCTTGTTCCAGAAGGCTTTTAATTGAAAAAACATCAACTGTGGGTTCTGATGATGGCAATTTTAATTGTATTTTAATTGTATTTTAATCATTTTATTTTTATTTTATTGAATTTTAATTATTGTAAGCCACCCAGAGACCTCTGGGTAGAGTGGGCGGCATATAAATAAAATAAAATAAAAAAATAAAATAAATTAAAAAATAAAATAAAATAAAATAAAATAAAATAAAATAAAATAAAATAAATAAATAAATAAATAAATAAATAAATAAATAAATAAATAAATAAATAAATAAACCATTTTTGAGTACACTCTGCATGGAAAACCCTGAAAGGGGTCGTCATACATCAGAAATGAGGGCAGATGATTGTTATTATGTGTATCTCATTCTCCCCTGTTCGGTTCCTCTAGTCTTCCCATGCTTTGCAGTACTCAGCCGTTCAGTCCTTTTGAATTGTATTTATTGCATTTCTGAAATGGATTCCAGAATTGGGGCATGCGGATGTGTGCGCTTTATTTTGGCTACATTTTGAGATTAGAAAACCCTGCCTGTGCATACACGCTCGCACACGCACACGCACACACACACGCACACACACACACACACACACACACACACACACACACACACACACACACACACACACACACACACACACACACACACACATCATAGGAAGGTTTCCAGGGCTGTGCACAATCCGTGACCCAATCCATGCTTGAAGAAAAGGTGCATTAAATGGGTCTGACCCACCTGGTGCCCTTTTGTGGACTCTCCAACTCAGGTTCTTGTGTGGATCTATGTTGTTGGCATTTATTTCTAGAAGTGTGTTAACTCATCTGATCCAGGCACTTATACTACGCCCAGCCAACCCTCCCTAGATAGAAGGAAGTACAGAACAGGCAGGCTGAGTAACAAAGAAATATGGCTTTTATGTGGTCAGACCAGGGCATTCTTCTCATTCTGATGTCCTCTCCTCTCTCGGGGGCCCATCCTTGGATCTTCAGGTTTGGCCCTTGAACCTCAAGGAAAAGAGCAGGGCTGACATCTTAGCCTCTCATGGATTCAACTTAGTATTTAATGTGTACCTGATGCTGGCATTTTCAATGCCTGTCTCCAGCCTTGTTTGTTAAAATTCAAGGCGTCAAAGCCTGAAAAAGGCTTTCCTTTCTCTGAAGTCCTGGAGACCACTGTCCATCCAGGCAGACAAAACCGGACTGGATGGTTGAATAGTCAGAATCTCGCACAAGGCACCTTCTTCACTGGCCATGGTGGACAGGAGTGTCTAGACCACAGTAGTCCCCGAAAGTAACTTTGCCAAGTTCCAAGCGGGGAATGAGTGGCTCTTCAAATGTCTTTGGACTGCGAATCACTCACCAGTGCATCCAAGGGAGAGAGATTATGGGAGATATGCTCCAGCAATACCCAGAGGTCCATGCATTCCCCAGCTTGATCTCAAATTGCACAGACAGAAATAGAAATATTTTATGGCTCGGTCTCTATGCATGAGACCCTGTTAGTGCGACGGGGGCTCAGTCCATGTTGGACTCAAGAGACACTTGGAAAGTCAAAATAAACCTTCTCTTCCCCTCTAATTAGCTCGTTAAGCTATGCCAGAAACATTCTGGGCTCCCCTATCAAAGCTATTTTGGGTGTACAACCTTCTAATCTGAAAGCGTCAGAGCTGAGAATGTCATTTTCCTGACTCATCCCCAAACAATTTTACAAGGAAGTTCTCAGATATTGTCCACTTCTGCTTCTGTGGCTTGATTCATGAGCTCTCAAAACCGCTTTCCCCTTTCATCCTGGAATCCTAATGCTGGAGGCGGAGGGAGGACTCCGGATGGATGGATGGTAGCGCTGCTCTCCATCCGCCCTCCAGGTCCATGGCTTGTCATCTTGATGCCTCCCTGATGTTCCTTCTCATTCACCCATGTTGCGCGGAACATCAGCCCGAGCAGGGCGGTGCTCAGCCGAGCTGCAAATCTGAACAAATGCAACCCTTCTTCAGATTCACTTCTCCCCATTTGTCTCCTAAGCTCGTGATGAGCTTGAAATAGCCCATTAGCTTTGTGATAAACAGAAAGAGCTAAAGGAAATGGACTGAGCAGAATCTTTCCTCTGCTCTCCCTGAACCAGGCAGACGTTGGAAACTTTCAGAAAACAACTTGGCCCCTCGTGCTCAGCTGCTTTTTTTGGAGGAGGGTCATGGCCGCCACACCGCCGATCTTTCACCTCTTGTTCTGTCCTTGGGCCTCCACTGAAGAAAAGCCAGCTGGGAAAGAGAAGAAGCCAACACTTTTTTCCTTTTTTCTTTTTTTTTTTTTTGCATTTCCTATTTGGAGCGGAGGTGGACCAGCTCAAGAACATTAGATCACACGCGAAAATAAATGTGCATTTTCTACTTTTCCCTCCCCATCCTCCTCTTATCCCACCAGCCGGGCACATCTTACTGTGCTAGCTGCCTGAGTAGAGATGGGCACAAAATGAATAACAAAGATAATATTAATAATATTAATATTAATATTAATAATAACAACAACAACAAGAACAACAACAACAACGATAATGATAACGACAACAACGACAGCAACAACGACAACGACAACGACGACAACAAAACGACGACAACAAAATGATGACGACAACGACGACGACGACGATAATAATAATAATAATAATAATAATAATAATAATAATAATAATAATAATAATAATAATAATAATAATAATAATAATAATAATAATAATAATAAAAAACCCAAACATCCACAAATTGGGCCATTTTGTGGTTCAGGTGCATTGTCCATGGCCAGGCAGCCCGGCACGACTCAACCAATTCACTAGGCAGCACTGGGATGAACTGAGTGAAGATTTTGTTTAAGATGGATTGTCGGATCAGGCAACCAACCATGGAGTTCCAAGTCTACTCTCTGGGAGTAGCTGGTTCTAGGAACCACACGTTGACCAGCGCAGCTGATGGTTTCGTTTTTGCGGCAGCTGGCATTAGAAGAGGTTGCCTAGCTAGCTGGTCTGTTTCCGTTCCCTCCCCTGTCCACCTCATGATGAGGTCTCAAGTTCCCTCACCAGTCATTTCATTTTCCTCAAGCCAGCTGCTAAAGAGCACTTTCCTGAGGGGATTTGCTTCGGGGGGGGGCTATAACTCAGATGTCCCATATCCAATCTTCTCCAAACTTGGAGGTGGTGGTGAGGAGATTCAGCTGAAGACATGCTACAAGTTTGGCATCTCTAACTCACAGGGAGGCTCTTCTACCTCTCCTGGAAGTCCCAAATCACACAAGCCATTAAATTGTTTCGGCGAAAAGTTTGCGAAAGTTTGTGGTTCGCGGTTTGTGAATAGCGACGAACCACGAACCATCACAAACCACCATTTTCCTGGTTTGTGCTGACCTCTGTGCCTGAGATATCAGACACTGAAACAGAGACATGCCATCTTCCAGCTGTCCAACTGTGAAACAATAACAACAATAACAGCAACAATAATAATCTTAGAACTGGAGAGCTGGAAGGGACTCTATGGATCATTGAGTCCAACCCCGGTCAAGGAAGCAAACTGGGGAATCGAACTCCCAACGATGCCTAAACCACTGAGCTATCCAGAATTATGAAGTAACAATAACAAAAAACAAAACCAGCAGTGAAAGCAGAGGGACATCTTTAAATTAACATTTTTAACCCACAGTATGAGCTTTTGTGAAAGCCATTTCAATGTTTCCTACATTCAGAGTGTTCATTTGAATCTCAAATATTTTCCTCTTCTGTCTATGAAAAACTGTGTGGCTTCTGCAGCTTCTTACTTGAAAAAGAAGTCAATAAGGTCCAGCTAATATTTTGTCCCCTAAATGTTTCAGAAAGGAGTTGGGGGTGATATTTCGTTTCTCCAAATTTCTCCTCAGTTGCCTTTCTTTCCCCCCATTTTTTTCCCTTCTTCTTAAGTGAACTTTCCATTGGGTCTCCAAGGTTACTGTCTTATGCCTCTTGCATAAGTCAAGGTATTTGGCAGTCTGTAGGGAAAGAAATGGGTCTTGGAAGCCATTTATTTATTTATTTTTGCCCCCACCCCTCAAAAAAAGTGAGTCCCATCGGATATGCTTGAGAAACCTTTCTATGACACCCTTTCGTCTGGAGATTTAACACATCTGCATAAAAGCAAATGACATGGGGAGGCGGAATATAATAGGCCCTCTATCCCCAGCTTTTCATTTCTGGCTTCCCTCTTTTGTCTGCGGCTTCTCTTTTCTGGACACGTGAAAAATCCAATTGGCCAACAAATTAAAGCCAATTAGCACGTGAGCCAAAGAACCCCCACACACAAGCTAGTCTCTCTCTCTCTCTCTCTCTCTCTCTCTCTCTCTCTCTCTTTTTTTTTTTTTTTTTTGGCAAACCTTCTCCCCCAAGCCACCCCATGCCGCCAGCATTAGTATAGTTCTGCTTCAGTCGGGAGGTGCACAGTGGCGACTCATTGGCTTAAAGTATTAGAGGTCTCGGAGAGTGAGCAGGGGTGTTATTCTCAGCTCCCAGCTGGCCGGCATTCTTGACGGGGAAGATGAGGCAGATGTCCAAGAACAATCAAAGGGAGAAGAAAGTTTAAGCCAACGTTTGCCTATCTCATATTCTCGTCTTGATCCTCACTCCTCAAAGATGAAGAACAGCTGTTGCACTTGGGAGAATCTGTTTTGTGCTCAACTCAGCCACTTCCTTCCTCCTCTCCCTCCCTCCCTCCCTCTCTCTCTCCCCCCTCCTTTTCTTCACTCCCATCAGTGTTGGACTTCAACACCCCGTCAGTCTCCATTAACTCCTTAGAGAACAAGGCCTGGTATTGAACAGGCTTTGAATGATCATAGGGAGAGGGCTTATTTCCACTTTGCTTTGAGATCCTGAGATTTTAGCTAGATTTTCTCAGTGCACCGCTCGCCCTGGGATGTTAAGCTCTACATATATATTAGAAAACGGTATTTATACAGCTCCAAATGCACGGGACAGCTCTGGATTTAAAGCAGAAGTGGGTAGCTTGTGGCCGGATTCAGTTGATTAAGCGATTTTATTTGGACCGTTTTGTTGGCTGTCAGGGTTGAGAGATCATTTATAGTCTTAGGGCTGAATTCCATTTTAGGAACATTGAGACTGATTTCCACCAGTGGCCAGGTCTGGAGGACAGGCCAAAGAAATTAGCTGTCATTCCATCAAATAATAATAATAATAAAAAAGTAGGCAGGGCCAGATGTTATTGTTACTACTTTGGACATTTCCTCACCAATCAAATGGCAGCTTGCTCAATTCTTTGGCCAAAATCCTCTTGCTTAGCATAGTAAATTGCACTAGATTAGGCCCATAGAATCAGGTGAGATTTGATGAGTCAATTCCTCCATAAGTTCCATTGATTCAAATGGATCTACCTACTCTAACTGCAACTTAATTTAGCATAAGTAAGTTGCAGTTAGAGCAGGCCCATTTGAATCAATGGAACATAAGAGTTGGCATGCTAAATCCCATTGGGTCCATGGCCAACTCTATTATGGTGTGCATGCAACAGGATTTGGCCTCCCATATAAACCCAACATAATACCTTCTTGGTGTGCAAAGCAGAGCTCAGCTTTCTGCAACCGTTTTCTGGCCTACATAACAGAGTTTGGTTTCATGCAGCTTCTTCCAGGTCAGTTCTGTGCAGGGTACTGGAGTGGGGTGTGTGTGTGAGTGGAGAGAGGGTTTTTAAAGTCCCAGTGCTTTGCAATAGCACTTTATCTCCTAAAGCTGGATAGAAATCCAAAACAAATCCAGAAAATATTTCCACCAAACATAACACTACAGTGCAAAAATCGTATGCGCAATGAAATACAATAACCTCTACACCTAGTATAGGAAAGCTGGCTGTCCTTGGTATAGGTCTCATTTCCTTGAGCATCCCTTCACTGCCTGGCCTCAATGGCTGACCTTGATGTACTGGTCCCGGTTTTGTGGGGAGGCAATGCAGTTCCCATCATTGCCCACTTCTAATTTAATTTAATTTCTATGCCACCTTTCTCCCAATTACGGGACCCAAGGCAACTCACAGATTATTTAAAACTATTAAAAGGCAAACCAGTTAAAAATATAACAAATTATTGTACTGGTATTTCTTCTGCCACACAGAGGGGAAAAGCAGAACCAGTGGACTTCCAGAAGAAGTCAAGAGATAACAAAAGCAATCAGAATGATAACAAGTTGAGCTAAATGGTCCGCAATAGACCCTTTGCTTGGTGTGGACCTTAACAGTTGCCTGTCTATAGCAACCTGCCAATACCTGAGGTAAAATCATTTACCTCAGGTGTCTCTTCACCAAGACTTCAAACAGCATTAGGAGAGTGCACCAGGCCCTCTGTGGTGTCTCACAAATACACCCTATCACTCTACAACACTCTTTGGTATTTCCCCAGCAGCTGTACAAGGGCTTTCTCCATTCTGAAAAGTTTAACTCCCTCTCCTGAGATTTAGCTGTTGACAGTAAGAACTTCAGGCTAAAACTTGCTGGTATTTTTTTTTTGCCAGCATTTTGCAATTCTTGAGACCTCCATTCCATAGCAGGTCTTGAACTAGCAGCCTGGGAAAGTACGAAGCCGTCATTAACCAGCTCTGGCCAAAGTGAGGAGGTAGAAGATGTGCCTTGCTATCTTTTCACCGAAGAAATGAGAAAGCGGATACATGCTGTTCCTTCTGGCCTCCGATCCCTGATAAACTTTAAAGCTTCCATGATCAGCTCATCTGCTTGTCAGAAGAAAAAAAAAAGCAAATAAACAGTTCCAGCTTTTGAAGGGCCTTTGGGAACCATGCTCACAGTTGGCCCCATCCTTTGAGTGTGCTCACCTAGAGTAGCTGTCAAAGGAAAGAACAAGGTCCATGCAAAATACAGTGGGGTCTTGACTTGAGAACTTAATCCGTATTGGAAGGCGGTTCTCAAGTCAAAAAGTTTGTAAGTCAAGTCTCCATTGACCTACAGTGCACTGAAAACCGATTAATCCCATAACAGGCCGTTTTTGTTCCATTTTGGTTTTTTTCTGTTCTGTAAGTCAATTCTCACGCTGCAAGTCAAACCTAAATTTTGAGGCCAGAGAAGTCTGTAACTCAAAAAGTCTGTAAGTCAAGCCGTCTGTAAGTCAAGGGTCCACTGTAAGTCTTTGCACTGGTCTCCTGATTTAATTCACATGCCAATTCAGAACAGAGCTGGGTTTGGTCTGGAGCCATTCATATCTCATCTGACCAGCAATGGTCAGGCTGGTTTTTGTGTGTGAGGGGTCTTTGAAGGAGGGGTGATGATCTCAACGGCCCTAGAGCCCAAATTCGTCTTCCCTCAAGCCCCACCATAGGCTGTTTTAGGCCCAGAAACTATTTGTTTTGAAAAATTAACCAGCCCAAACGAAAGGGAGCTTCTGGTTTCTATTTTGGGGGTTCTTGGGGAAGGTGCTGTGCCCCACATGGACTTTCATTGCCGCTTCTGGAGCTGCCCAAGAAAATTTTCACGGGAAAGTTCCTGAATTCCCCTTTTTACTACTTCTCGGATGGCAAAGGCTAAGATACCTTAACACCATCGGTTGTAGCAGTGTGAAACTTTCCCTGTAATATAACCGTTCTGATGGCCCAAAACGAAGATTTTTATACATTTATATATATATATTTAAAATATATGCCAAATTATACAGTTTTATCTTCTAACTCTTGAGCAAGGCTATTAACAATAGGACAGTTTGGAAGTCATTTATTCATGGGGTGCCATAAATCAGAGGCAACTTGATAGCACAGAACAAACCCGTACAATAATTAAGTTAGGAAGGAAGGTTTTTTTTGTTCTTGCTAAAGCAGTAAAAACAAGCTTAAGTTTGATATGATGGTAAGCACTTCATCTATTTCAAACACACACATACACATTTCTGCCCCATGAAGTGATAAAAAAATTATTCCCCATCCATGGCTTCAACGGTTCTCGATAGTCTTCCTATCTACAGCCCCTCTGTACTGCGCTAGGAGTAGTTTTAATTTCCATTTCTGTCTTTTTTGAGCTGGCCTTCGGTCTGTGTCTTTCTCTGTTTCCTTGGACAGGCTGCATGTACCCTTCAAGGTGGATCTTTCCTCCCTCCCAAAGACAGATGCCAGCAACAACAATCCTAAAGCATTCAGTTATCTGCTTCCCTGTCTTCACAAGACAAGACCACCCAGTGATTCTCAGAAAGAAATACTACACCAATCAGAAGGCCTGCCTGCTCAAAAAGGGCCCCCCGAAAGCATGCTGACAAACTGGGCTCAGAGAGAGCACAGAAGGATTCATAACTTGGTTAATATCGCAAGGAAAACATACATGGGATGCAGCATTTAGTCCAGCATGATGGAAGCCAAGGGTGTCTACTCATTGCAGCCCTTTTTAGACCCCCAGGATCATCATCCAGCCTTCCCCAGTACAAATTCTTCCCTCTGGACATTTGTTGATGTTTGACATTTAGACACATGGGTGTATGCCTGAGATACTTTGGCCATCTCATGAGAAGAGAAGAATCCTTAGAAAAGACCCTGATGTTGGGAAAGTGTGAAGGCAAGAGGAGAAGGGGACGACAGAGGATGAGATGGTTGGACAGTGTCATCAAAGCGGCCAACATGAATTTGACTGAACTCTGGGAAGCAGTGGAAGACAGGAGGGCCTGCTCTGGTCCATGGGGTCACGAAGAGTCGGACAGGACTAAATGACTAAACAACAACAAATGTATTCCTGAATAAGAAAAAAAGATTGGATGTTTATACTGACAGGTATACTTCTAAGCAAGGCTGCCAGGTCTCAGGGTACATCAAATCCTCCACAGTACCTGTTGAGGGACGTTGAGTACCCTGACATTGATGTGAAGGTGCCTGTTTTATTCCACATTTGCCAGTTTGTCCACGCAACTTCCCATTTTCATAGGTTCATCTTGGTTCTGCCAACTCTGCTCTGTAGCCCAGTGGTTCCCAAGCTTGGGTCACTCAGTTGTTCTTGGACTACAAGTCCCAGAAACCCCGGGCCAGCACAGCTCGTGGTAAAGTCTCCTGGCAATTGCAGTCCAGGAACACCTAAGGTTGGGAAGCACTGCTATAGCCTATTCAGTGACTTCCTAGTAACCTACTGCCAGATGAAGCCTCAGAAAATTGCCATCCTTCTCAAGGTCTCCCGGAAAGTATCAGATCTCAAGTCAAGTAGTACTAGCAGGATATAAGGTTTCATTTTATTATGTGCAGTGGCTCAAAAGCATCTCTTCTCCATTCCCAACCTGCACCATGGATCACTGGCTTATCAGGATGGTATTTGTACATGTGCGGCATGTATAATGTAGCACAAAACATCTGCGTTACCCATCGTCATCTCTTTTGTTGGTTTTAATTATTATTATTCACTGCTACTTAAGAGCTTGCCCCCTTTGACATCACAAAGGCCTACCCAGTCTCTCGTAACGAGGACCTCTTGCTCTGATGCCACATGATCCTGCCCCTGGTCTTTGAAATCCGTGGGGAATGTGGAGCTGATGATGTGAAACCCTCCCTTCTAATATAGCTTTGCATGAGCTCTAAGTGGATTCCAGCCTCGCGTTTCTTGGACTCAAATTCCCAGAAGCCTTCACCACTAGTTGTGCTGGCTAGGATTTCTAGGAGTGGTAGTCCAAGGACATTTGGGGACCCCAGGTTGGCAACCTCTGCTCTAAGATATGATTCCAGAAAGACTCAGTGGGGGAGATCAATGCCTTCTACCTTTTTGTAGAAGTGCACATGTTTCGTTCAAAAGCACCAGCCAAACAATTTAATTTATTCACTTCCAGCTTGCAATTGTTAGATCTGACCTTCTGCTACCGTTGCTTCTGCTCTCCCTTTGAGTTTGACTCTCCCTCACTCCTCCTTGGTCCATTTTCAATTCCCCTTGTACATAAAGCAACAAATTTGTACCAAAAAGCAACAAACCCTTGGTTTGGTCCCCCCGTGAAGATGCTCCAGTTGCAGTCTTGGGGGGATCTTTGTTGTGAATTGGGGGAGGAGGAGAATGGAGCAAAAATGTCCCACCAAAGGAGTAATTCAGGCTGTTAACAATCAGTTCCTAAGGTGTCCCGAAGACCAACGAAAGCTCACTACATTAAGGCAATGGGGTGGTGCCATTATGTGCTAGAACGGAGGTATTCTATCTCAACCTCATTGAGCAGGTGACACTATGAAGCTTCTGAATGGGCAGAGAAGGAAGATTAAATGAGTGAAGTGAGAGCTAGGCTTCTTTTCTTTGTCTGGTCAAGAGAGAAGTAGTTTCTGCTTGCTGCACTCCAGCCATTGACCTCTTAGTTTGAGAACCACACTCCAGAGCTGTATTTATGTACAGCTCCCCCACAGGCCTTGCCGAGCCCTATTATCCATGGAACAGCTCCTGTGGCGAACACCGTCAAGCTGAATCCCGCCTCTTCAGGGGGTCAAAATGTGCTTTCATTTCTTCCTCAGGAAGAACAGTACAACGTGCTTTTGCTTCTCTCTTTTCTTTCAAGGATGAAATAAACACTCGTTGCGGAATTCCTGCAGTCGCTTTAACCCACCTTCATTCTCCTTCACACCTACAAAGCTCAGAGAGAGAGAGAGAGAGAGAAATGATTTATCACACTGTGGTTAAAAATAAAATTGTCTTATTTTACCAGCTGTCAGTTTTGACAGTAGAGGTCCAAAGGATGCTGGGAGGGGGGGAGTTGCCTTACTAGCTTCAATGGCCATTCAGAAAGGGTTTTCCCCACCCAAAAATCCATCAATTTAGTGTAGGGTCAGGTCAAGAGTAGGGTCAACTCCTTCCTTTAATCCACTTTGGCCTGTCTCTTCCTTTTCCCTCACTTCCCTATGATATCTTTTTGAAGGTTTCTTAGCTCCTCGGGGAAGGGAATAGCATCCCTCAGCATCATTCCAGTTGGTGGTCTACCACCCGAGAGGATAAGATTACAACTTCCATTGGCTACTGGTGAATAGTCTGGCAGAGAGAGAGAGAGAGAAGGGAGAAAGACAGGAACGGACCGTTGGACTTCAGCTGTTACTGTGCTTTCTGTTATGTGTGTGAATTTGTAGTGTGGAATGAAGTTGGAGTACAGGGAAAAGTTTCCACTGATTATGGTAGCCACTGACTTTCCACTGCAAAATTTGGCTTCTTTTATTGACGACGAGGAGCTTCATTCCAGACAGAGATTTTATGCAACCCAGGGAGGAGGGCGCTGGGGAAGGGAGGTGGCTTTGGCAAGATATAGCACGCACAAAAAGTGTGACAAATTGCAATGACAGGGGCTGCCGTGGCAGCTTGTGATGGAGGGAAATTAAATCCCAGGCCAAACAATGCACCATTATGTTGGGTTCTATAAGCACCCTTGTTGAAGCGAAATTGGGAGAAAAAGGCACACAAAGGGGGGGGGGAGAGAAAAAGTGATGCACATATACGTCTCTTCTCCTGTCCAATTCTTTTCTCAACTTGTCTGCTCCTTCACGACACCACTATCCTCGAACACACGGTTACAGAGTTCCCATCATGGACTGTAGCTGGCACAGCGACATCTAGAACCAGAATGGTTACGGTGGGATGGTTAACACAAAAATAGGAAATCCACAACATCTGTTGGTGAGCACGCTGTTCAACTGGTGTGTTACGACAATTCTAAAGGCTGCAATAACATCCCTGCTCCGGGGGGGGGAAATAATCCTGCCTTGTTGTATTTCCTAAATAGCCATGGTTGGCCTACAGTCATCGCCTGAGGAAGAGGTGTTAGATATGAAATTTGTTAAAACAAAATTTGTTTCTGTTTCTGGGATTTTGTACCTTTTCTTGACTACCTCTTGAAGCTCTGTTATCATAGAATCATGGAGTTGGAAGGGGCCTCTAAGGCCATCAGGTCCCACCCCCTGCTCAATGCAGGGATCCAAATCGAAGGAGATCTGACCGAGGGTTGTCCAATTTGCTCTTGAAGGCCTCCAGCATTATCATATTCCTTGGTTCTGTGTCCTCATACTGGTGCATCCTGCAGGCCTTCTTTGCAAGAAATCGGAAATGGTTTGGAAATTGTATCTTTATGTTAAGATGTATACATGTAGAAAGGTAAAGGTTCCCCTTGACATTTAGTCCAGTCGTGTCTTACTCTAGGGCACAGTGCTCATCCCCATTTCCAAGCCATAGAGCCAGCGTTTGTCCGTAGACAGTTTCCGTGCTCATGTGGCCAGCACGATTAGACACGGAACGCTGTGACCTTCCCACCGTGGTGGTACCTATTTATCTACAGGCATTTTTACATGCTTTTGAACTGCTAGGTTGGCAGGAGCTGGAATGAGCGATGGGAGCTCACTCCATCATGTTGATTTGATCTTACAACTCCTGGTCTTCTGACCTTGCAGCACAGAGGCTTCTGCAGTTTAACCTGCAGCGCCACCACATCCCCATATATATACATGTATAGGTCAGTAAAAAAAAAAAGATAAGGATGTGGCAGATACTGAACATTTGATATGTACTGTATAAATGATGAAGGTCATTATTACTTATATGATCCTCCTGAGCTGATCCAATGAAAACTATCTTAAACATGGAGTAATTCAGCATTTATTATGATAAAGTTTAGGCTGATTTTTTTCTTCGGTTGAGAAATCATAAAAGAGATTATGATGTCCTTATAGAGTGGTTTGCAAATTAACCATTTTATACAGATGATTAACCATGGTGTGAATCCATTTTGTGTCCGGGATATAGAATTTAAGTGATTTAAGTCCAGTCCAGGATGTACACATTTCATGGTAATGTGTCCAGCAGCAAACAAAGACGTGTTCTAATTATCGTAGGATGAATGCCTACCCTATGGAAAAGCCCTATAGCCATGTTGATCCCTCTGTGGTGGGTAGGGGACCTCTGGTGAGGGAAGCACCAGAAGTTGCAATCACACACACACACACACACACACACACACAAACAAACAAACAAACAAACAAACGCATGGATGCTCAAAAGAATGGGATGGCTATATGCTGGATAGAGTAGCTATTTACATATCACTAAAAAGAATAATTTTATAAGTCCCGCTGGTCCTCTAGCAAAAATTCCTTGGATTCTATTCTGGTTGGTCACTCAAGACAGCTTTTCATTAAAGCCACAGTGTCAGCCATTGCTGCCTCTTATTAAAGACACAGTCAGTTCCGCTGGGCCCCAAGTTGACTTTACTGGGGTCCCCAAAAGCCCAGTTCCAGAAAAATAGGTGGGAAATAATAAGTTCCAATCTTGGGCACAGTCCTTTTAAGGAGGGCTGGTAAAAGTGGGTGGCCAGAGCACGGCTCCTCCTGGAGCCCCCATTTCTGCACCTGTTGCCTCTTGCATCTCCAGCACCAAAACTGAGTTGGGGTGGATTCCTTGGTTCCCATTGGGCAGCGAGGCTGCAGGATGCTTGTTCAGCCAAGGGCTGCATTGCCAGACACTCAGGTGCCCCACCACTTCCACAGTCCGCTAGGCTGGGAAGGAAGCGGTGGCTCTCCTTGTTGTCCATCACCATTTGCACATCTGTGGACACGTAGAAGATGCGGTCCCAGTGTCATCTGCCTCCTCCTGCATCTCCCCTTAATCTGTCCTGATTGATGACAATGATGACTCTGAGCCCTTCAACTCCTTCCCTCTTATTCCTGCTGTTGTGCCTTCCTTGAGCTATCCTGCATCAGTCAGTGGCTCTTGCTCCACCTTGGGAGGCCCACTCTTGTCAGCTAGGGGCTCAGGAGACTTTCTCTTTCCTGGGCTCCCCTATGCAGGTGGGGTGAGGCCAGATGGCCTACTGGAGGTGCTCCAGGTGACCCTCTCTTAAGCTTGTATTGCATAAAATTTCAAATGCTCATCTATAGGCATAGTTGCAAAATTAGAAAGGATTTCTATAATTGAAATTGAACTACAATGTTTTTTATACAGAGGGCAAGGTGACCTTGGTGCATGATAAACCTGCACTCCGGATGCTACTAACTTTGGAGGGGCCATTTCAGGGTTCCTGATTTCCCCTTCCATCAGGTTCTTGATCTGTAAGCTAGATCTAGACAGGGCAGCCTGTCAAATGGAAGACTCTTCCCTTCTGCTGGTAGTCCTCGAAATGGACAGCTCTTGTCCATACCAGAAAATAGGCGGTCATCTCAAGATCTTAAGCTTCACTCCCATCAACATGACAGTGAGTGGAGTGGAAGGGAGCAAAACACACCAGCCAACAGATATTGTATATTTCCCATCTGTAATCTTGGGTCAGATGACTCTTAAGACTCTTAAGAGTCACCCCTTTCCCATGGGTCTATGACTCTGTGAGGATGAGAGGATGGTGAGGACAATACAGAAGATAAGGATCATAATCACCGACATCATCTGTTATTCAGGAACAGCATCAAGCACCTATCTTACCAAATTCAGATTTCCAGCCATATAGAGCAAACCAATGATATGTTAGAATTCACTTATTCCGTTCAGTTAACCCCAGTTCCTGCTGTGAACAGCAAGCAATCTGATCCATCAGGAAGCCCCATGAGCAGGACAAGATGAGGAGAGCTACCTCGTTTCCATGGGTCTTGACATCCATCATCATACTGCTTCTGCCAGTGGAGCTTCTGACAAAATGGTGGAATTGGGGAGGAGAGAGAGGAGGGGAGCAGAATAAGAGGCAGGGATAGGAAAAATGAATGATGCTGTGAAATGTAGACATTTACTTTGGTTAGTAGATTTATCTCTAGATTTTGACACCCTCCAAAGTTGGGTGACAACTTTGGATAAAGGTCCAGTTGCTTCCCACCCTTGTTATGGGCCTGCCTGTTCCTCCTGCCCTTTTCTATCTGATAAACTGGTCTTCTTCTTTCTATGAGCTCACAATATCACAGGAATTGCCTTAAAGTGTTACAGCTTCTTTTGTCACTTAAAGACAATTTCCCTTGATCATGTGGACAATCCATAAGAGTTAAGAGCAAGGTTTTTTTTTGGGGGGGGGAAGAGAGGAAGAGAAAATAAATGATGACCAGCTTTAACATTCTTCAGGCCCCCTGCTCTTTCCCCTTCTCCCCCACCCTCCGGACAGTTGCCATGAACCCAGACGTTCAAAAACATTTCAGACTTAAAAGGTTAAGATTTAAGTGCAGCTGATTTTATCTGGGCTTTTAACTAACACAGCCAGGTGGATTAGAGAAATGTGTACAATCTCCACTCTAGACACTTGGGTAAATATGCACAAGCGGGCAAGCCAGCCAAGGAAAGAATCTGCTGTTATTGTCTATTAATTTGAAAGAAGAGATTAAAGAAAGTGCAGAAATCAGTAGTGTAAATATCAAAAAGGATTTCAATTTATATGTAAGAACATTACTCTAGCAGCAGCTCGGACTGTTTTCAAATAGCAAGGGGGGGGTCCTTCTCTCTCCCTCCCTCTCTTTTTAAAGTGGGGAGAAAAGAAGAGTTGGAAAAAAAAAGAAATTTACATATTTCTCCCTTTCTCTTTGTCTGCAGGAATGGAGACCAGTTTGCTTAATAGAAGTGGATATTGTGTTCCTTCTCTGCATTTTCCTTGTGTACATCTTCTATAGAATGGTCGTACTGGAGAAGGAGGGTTAATAAGGCACCTTGAAGTGGTCAGAAATGCTACTTTCCCCTCCCACCTTATATTCCAACTATGCCATTATTTCTAACTCTCCGCTCTCTTGCCTTCATTCTAGATATCAGTCAAAAAAGAGAAGGAAAGTTTTCTGTGCCCCATTACACTCTCCTCCTCCTCCTCCTCCATTAATAATAATCTAAAAAAAGGAATAAGGAATACCAGAGTTGAACTGGAAAAAAACAAAAGCAAAACATACAGACAATCCCAAGTATCCCATCGTGTTTCTTGTTACATTTTTAGCCGTGTAACTACTATTTATTATTATTTTTATTAACTTTTTATTTATGTGTTTTTAATTTTCCTATGCCAATAAAGGTTATTGAACTGAACATCTAAATCTGTTAATGAGTCGCAATGATGCTCATGCACCTTTGTATCTGGAGCAGAGCTGGGTGCATTATCCTGTGAGTGTCTTTCCAGAACCGCCTAGAGTGGTCCTGTGGGGCTAGATAGGCAGGATATAAATAAAATAAATAAAAAAATAAATAAACCAGCTGGCCCAGAAGCCATTCCAGCTGGGCTCTTAACCCTAACCTCCCTCGTCCTTTTGACATCAGAGAGCACTTCATCCTGGCATCAAGGGGTGAGCACAAAACCCAAGGAACAAGATGCTGCTGACTCGGCCGCCATGGATTCCATCCTGGGGGACCCACATCACATTCTTTTCTCCTACTCGGAGATGGAGGTAGATGATGGACAAGTTTTCTATGGGCTCCTGGTAGCCGTGGGCTCCTGCACTGGCAAAGGCTACAGCAGATGAACATCTTCTGCAGCCCTCCAGAGGAGTCCCCTGATGAGAGATGTTCAGATCAAGACATCCCCCGCAGGTGGACCTCTTGACAGACTCTCTCTTTTGAATCCCACGTCTTGCGGCTATCCACGGCTTTGCAATACCACCCTGTGCAGCTGTGGTTTTTGATTGTTCACCACGTCCCTGCTGCCACCTCTTTGTTCTGGTTGGTCAGAGGAATGCAGGAGCAAGCTCTCCATTGGGCCACTCAATCGGATTCCATGATCCAATATGAAAGAACTATACCGCATGGATGAGGAAGGCCACCTGCCCATCTGCTGCGGGTGAATTCCCACCTTCCTTCTGCAATTCTGTTAAGTTGGATGTTGAGGAACTGCCGAGCGGTGCTAAGGTGTTATTACTGTCATGAGGATGATGAGGGCCAGAATAGAGGGATCTACCTAGCATTGGTTTCTGGCTTTTGCTTTTCAGGAGAGCTCTGTCTAGATGCCCTTTAGCTGAAAATGCTGACTGCCATTTTGCTGAGTGCCCGCCTCTGCCTCTAAATGCCTTCATTGCAGGCATTTCAGTCTTTGCTTTGTTCGAACTGCAGGCTCTGTTTAAAATAAATAAACAAACAAACACGACCACTGCCTAGGCTCCATTTTGTGAAGTCAAGCTTTCTTTGGGAGCCTCTGATTCTCACTGAAGGTTCTCCACTGGGGATTACACATTTGTTAAAGCCCACACCATCCAGGGAAATATTTCCAGGGCTAAGGCAATTGGAAAAACCCTCTCAATGCACCTGTTGGAGACGCTCGGTCTGCGTTTCCACTCTAACCTGTATTTGATACGGTGTTGTTACAGCTGTAAGTTGGGGGCAGGCTGTTTAAGTGCCTCCAAATGTCGGTCGGTGTGGCAACCAGCTGAATACATAAACCAGGCTCCCCAAACCCTTCACTGGCCCCGGGTCAGAGTAAATGGAATAATAAAATCCAAACGCTTTTGTCTCAATTTTCCATCCCCACAGCCTTCCGCATAAATCTAGGGCTTCGCGGTGACCTCCCTAATCGGCGTCGGGGATGAGGCAGTGCGCATGTCATCCATTTGGTCTTCGTCTTTGGGTCTTTAAAAGCTTTTTCCAATTAATTTTAACGGGCTTCCATAAGGATGGGGGAAGGTTTTGCTTTCCAGCCACCGCCCCCCCTGTTCCCCCTCCCACCCCGTTATACACCCCATGCCCCCTTTCTTCATCCGCAGGCCTCTTTAACCGGCTGAGTGGCAGAACATTAATAGAATGATACCAGTCTGTATTGATTGCTTTATACACACTGTGTTATGTATGGATGAGGCATTAACAGAATGGAATGGCTGATGAATAGAACTGATGTGGAAGCAAGGAGAGATCTCTCTTACAGGAAAGGAGCACTTTTTCAACTATCCCATCAAATCCTAGTACAAATGATTGAGGGAGGGAGGAAGAGAAGAGTCAGAAAATTTAGTAAAATTTACTCTCTCTCATATTTGACTCCTTCAAAATTTCACATGGCTTCCATCTTGAAGAGGAAGCAGTTTCTGGATGTTGTCAAATTTTCCAATAATAATAATAATAATAATAATAATAATAATAATAATAATAATAATAATAATAATAATAATAATAATGATGATGATGATGATGATGATGATGATGATGATGATGATGATGATGATGATGAAAATTCCTCCTCATCCAAGTCCATTTTTCACCAAGCAGATTGCATGGAGAAGACCTTGTGGTCTCTGCTTCATCATACAGGGACGGAAGAAAAGGAGTCTGTGAAAAAGAGAAAAAGGAGAGAGAGAGAGAGAGATTGAAAGAGAGAGAGGTGGTAACATTAATTCAGTACACCTTTGATTGAAGAGATGGGGATTTGCACCCGGACATTAAAGACTTAATGCACTCAAAGGCTCAAGATCGTCAAGTCTCTCAACTTTAGATTCCAAGATTTTTTTTTAAAAAAAAACACCTCACATTCTTTTCATTTTGAATGTAACGAATATTGTACATTTTGATGAAATCTTCTCAAAAACAGAATTGATATATACATCTCCATCCCTATAGAAAGGCAAGTGAACTATCCATTAAGGACATTATCTTGGTCCATGGAAAAATGTGCTTTCGGCCACCCGTTTCTTCATTGCCCAATGCAATTTAATACTGATAAAACAATAACAATGCAGTGGTTTAGAAGGGCGAAACCCTGCTTTGAAGACTGCCCTCCTACAGAGTGGTCGTAGCAAATCTCAATGTTAGCTCCTAATTGCAATGTAAGGATAATAAAATGGGTGACAGGAGAATTGCCTTTTCTCTTTAAAAACCTGGAAGCATTGGATGGCTTGTTTGCTTGTTGTTGTTTTTCAGCCAGATTGATCAACCAGTTGCAAGCAACCCATCCGGTGCTTCTAAGTTTTAACCACTCATGAAACAAGGCAGCAGGTATAATAGTTCTACTATTCTAATAGTTCCATTTATTCAGTTGGCACAAAAATTAGTCTCATGCATGTAAGACTTTTCGGCATCAGAAAATACCCCACTGTCTCTCAGATGAGGAGAAAAATGGGCCGTTACATATATAGTTTCCAGGTTTCAATCATCCGCCTTCAGTGTTAGATCTGGTGCCTGACAATCAGTGGTACTTCATCTAAGTTAACCAATTTCTCCAGAACTTTTTTCGGCATCAAAAACTTCCAGTTTAGTTATATTAAAAAAAAATAGTTTAGTTATATTTTAAAAATAGTGGTCCACCAAGCATAAGACTGTCTGACATTCTGGGTAATGGTTTGGAAAAACCTTGGCTAGGATGGTTAACCCAGATCCTATCTCCTGAAAAGAAGAACAAAATAGTCTTTCTTCACCTGCAGAGACATAGGTCCTTCTGTCTCAATCTAACTATAACCAGACTACTGTGTGAAAATGTGTGTGTGTGTTAATTTTTTTTTTTTACTACAACTTCCAATGGAGGGGTATCAGGAGACAAGTGTCATGGCCTCATGGGCTTCGAGAGGCATCTAGAAGGGCCACTGTGAGATACATGAAGCTGGACTAGACGGGCCCTTGGCCTGATCCAGTGGGGCTCTTCTTATGTAATCCACCAGTCAATCTCAGGACTTTGGTTGAATCTGTGTGTGGTAGAATCAGAACCAGCAAATGTGACCTCTTTCTATACGGAGTAGAAGGTCTGAGGGTTGATCAGTTCTCTTGGCTTTCGATTTTGTCCGTGTCCTAGTTATGGCCAAGCCTGATGCTCTCAGCTCGCTTTGGAGATGGTTGTGCGCGTCGATCCTGCTCTTCCCGCCCTGAGTCTTGTGATGAAAGCGCAACCTCTTAAATTAAAAATTCTTGTCAGCCTCAGTGGGGGAGAGACCCTTGGTGGCCGCCTCTGGTAAGAGAGTGCCTTATACTGGAACGTTAGCTCAGGAGGCTGCCTTTTTCAGTGTTGACCTTTATATTAATGCTAATGGGTTTGGGGAAATAAAATGTAAATTTGTCTCTAAATGGATTAGTCGAGGCTGGGAGGGGGACTGAAGGGGGGGGGAAGGGGGCTGGTCTCGCTCACAACATTTGCACTGAAATTAAAACATTTATGTTCCAACACTTGATTTTATTAGTGGAACAGCCAAGTTGCCTCAATGAGTAATCCATTCCACCTCAGGTCTCCCCTTTCAGACTCCGGCTCTGTGCATGCCAGCTTGTTAGACCAATACAGTTTATTTACCCAACAGAAGTCTTTTTTGTGTGTGTCTTCAGCAAAATCCCATTGGATCACATGTATGTTATATGTCTACACAGGTATGTATTAATCCCAAAGATCTGAGGGAAGAAACTATTTTCTTATCATCCTTTTTAAAAAAATGTCTTGTTTTCCCACTATTAAGCAATAAAAGTGAACTCCAGCTGGTGGCAAATTAAAAAGCTACTCCTCGTTCTGTTGTGACTAGCTTTGAAAATCCAAAGTCTTACAAACAGAGTTCTTGATAACAGCCTGATTTCTTGGACGATGCCAGGCACATGTGTTGCCAAAAAATGTGCGTTGGTGGAGGGAGGACACGGACCGGCCTCACATTTGTTGATGCTCGTTTCTATCAAGAGATATGCTTTGAGACCTAAATCTAGTTTTGAGTCCTAGCTAGAGGCAGGCCCGTTGAATCAAAGGTTGGCTTATCATTCAGCAATTGATGTAGTGGGTCTGCTCACGCTGGGATAAGCAGCTGCATTTAGACCTTATAAACTATGAGTATTTAAACTGAACGTGTCTCATAATATAGAAAAGAAACCTGTGATCAGGGTGACCTTTCTGGCTGCTGCTCACTGTGGATAGCAAGTTCAAGGTTTCCTCTTTGTTTGGCTTGTTGTCTTCTTCATCATCAGCAGCATCTCAGAATTGCAGAACAAGAAGGGGCTCAATGGATCATCGAGTCCAGCCCCTGTGAAGGAAGTACAGGAGCAAATCATACTTCCAACCTCTACCTAGACCACCGAGCTATCTTTCAACCAGCAATGAGGAGGTGAGGGGCGTACCCAGTAATCTAAAAGGGTTATATGCGATGGTCAGTCCCAACAACCACAGACATACTGAATCTGTTGGATGCATGCAAGTGTTGATTTAATAATAATGGTGGAAGTCCTATTGCTTAGTGTAGGAAGTTGAAACTAAAGCAGGCTCGTTGAGTCAACAAAATCGATGGAGAAGTTGACTCAACAAATTGCCACTGATTTGTGGCACACAATGGTTAAACTACAGTACTGCAGTCAAGCCTCTGCTCATGATCTGAATTTGATCCCAAAATCAGGGCTCAGATAGCTGGCTCAAGATTGACTCAGCCTTCCAGCCTTCCAACGTCACTAATTGAATAGCCAGCTTACTCGGGGGATAATATGTAGCCTGCATAATTAAACTGTAAACTGCCCAGAGAGTGCTTTAAGCACTATAAGATGGTATATAAGTGGCACACTTCGCTTTGATTCAACAGGCCACGTAACTACACTAAGAAACAGGATTTCAGCCAAGGAAACGCTAGTTAGAACTAGCCAACGGGTTTAGTCCTAAGAGAGGAGACCCAAAATGTGGTGACTGTCCGCAAATTGCAGGGATCCATCAGTATTTCAGTGAAGGTGTATGCAAGTTGAAGAACATTATTTTTATAAGCCATTGGTCAGAAAGCTATTGATTTTAGTTCAGTGTCAATGAATAGCAGTGGATAGCTGCTAGTTACCAAGACCTTGCTTGTATTCTTCAGAACACTCCAGTCCTGTGAGCGGACCTCCAATATGAAATGAAAGCAGTAATTTGTTAAAAACCAGTAATTCTCTTTTTTCGATGCCATTGCACTTATGCTGGGGAAACTGTCCAATAGGATTCAGAGCATTGCTTACTATGTATTTTATAAAAATAGATCTGTGACTTTCTTAAGCATGCAGTGCCAGGTTCTGATGTGCCACAGAGCATCAGATTTCTGTTTTTTCTCCTTCTTTATCTTAGAGTTGCAGTGCAGAATGGGGTTTGTGGTATTTGACAGTGCAGTGGGGGACAGCTGAGCAAAGAACACAGAATGTATTAATGTCCCAAAAGCTAATTCCTCCGCCTCTAAATGTATACATCTCCTCATTAGCTTTGGGCTATAATAGTCCATATTTCAAACAAAAGAATTGAGGAGAGTGTGTTGGAAAAGCGGGTGTGAGATTTTTATGTTTTTCCAAAGGAGCCAAGAGTGGAGAAGAGGGAGAAGCACTGCCTGAAGTCTACCAGAAAAGAACAGGTTGGCCTGCAAATTATGCAATGTGGACTCAGGGCAAAAACAGAGGAGATGCCCAACTGGCAATTAAAAATGGAGGCAGTACAATTTAAAGGGACTTTGTTTCTCCTACCCTCAGGCTTCTCAGCTCTGCAAACTGCAAATTGGCCTACAGTGGTGCCTCGCTTAACGAGTGCACCGTTTAACGACGAATCTGCATAGCGACGCGTTTTTTGCTATCGCTAATGCGATTGCATTGCAATATTTAGATAGGCTAAACATTGCATTGCCATGATCGGTAAGCGTTTTGCTTACCGATCTTCGCATTGCGATGTTTAGAAAACAGCTGATTGGCGGTTCCAAAATGGCTGCCGGGTGCAGAAAATGGCCACCCACAGCGTTTTCGCGCCCTGCCCTCACTTACTGGGCAGCGAAAATGGCGGCCGGATGGGGGAATCTTCGCTTACCAGTGAGTTTTTCCCCAATAGGAACGCATTAAATAGAGTTTAATGTGTTCCTATGGGTTCCCCCCCCCATAGCAATGAATCCGGATAGCGATGTTAATCCTGGAACAGATTAATGTCACTATACGGTGCACCACTGTATTCAGTAATTGGCTATTAAAAGGTAAGCACAGGGTTACCTTATTGTGTAATTCTGGAAGCTGTGAAAACAGTTGTTTTTGGTAGAATGATGTTTTATCACCTTCTAATTGTGAAGCTGGAGCCCACCTGAGTTCTTATTCTATCATTGGTTTATACTGGGTGATGAGATGTTATTCTCACAAGAGAGATTATACGGGGGGGTGTAGTTGTGTGTTCATTTAAAAATGCTCCTACATTTGTATTCATTTGTGTATATACTTTTCCTTGTGCAAATGTTTAGAGCACATTTTTTTAGCCATTTGCATTTGAGACAGGGAGAAGAAAGAGAGATTATACCTATTTGGGAGGCAAGGCGTTCTTCCCTTTCCAAAGCAGTGTTAGTGGGTGCAGCACGGCTCTTTAGAAAATTTTTCACCTTCACTAAATTCTTCTTCTCCCCCTTTTGTATAGCGGCTCAGTTTCCCATCTCTCCGAGATGATTCAGGGGTTCTTTGAGGCCCGGTGGCCCCAAGGCTGCCCAACGCTAGAGAATTCCAGGCCACGCTCCATCTCTGCGTGAATTCACACATGCGCACGTATGGAAAAGGAAAGCACCAGTAACAAGATCCATGTTGCGTTGAAATAGTATCCAGTTGCCTAATCTAGACTGTGATTAGTGGCTCAACGGCTGGGCAAGAAGGAATGAGGAGATTTCCATCCTTCTCGCCCCCCTGCCCACCCTTCCACTAAGGATCCTGAGCGAGCATCAAGTGCTGCCGATCTGTCACAGAGTCAAGCTGTAGCACTTCCTGGCATGGCAAGGTTTTCAGCTGGTTTGTGTCAGGAACTCTCCCAGTGTAGGGGGAAGTTTTCCAGAAGCTGCCGATTGAGTGTCAGTCGGCCTGGATCAAGAGTGTTGCCGGTTTAATGTCCCCCAGCAAGGGGTACACTGCCGACACATCTGGCCGACAAACTCTTTCCGAAAAGGGAGGACAGAGGCGAGGCAGACTGGCCCGAATTTGGTGCTTGGTTTATGCGATTAGCCGTGGCCTTCCAAAACCGCCAAGGTTTGAGACAAAGTGAACCCCGCCGCCGAGAGAGCAGGCTCGCCTTCCCTGTTACAAATTGAGAGTTTATTAGCTTACATCCAGATGCTTCTCCTTAAAAGAGATTAATCTCAAGTTCATCATATCACTCAGAGACTCGGGCGATAGCAAGGCCAAATGCTTGATGCCAAACATGTGTGAAATGAACAAGACCCCCTTGATCCGGAGAGCAAGCAAGAGGAAACGCGCATTCTTGTAAGGACGCCCTGAGTGTGAGGAAAGGCCGGCCTGCTTTTTTGGCTCGGCTTCCCCCCACACACACACACCCTCGCCCTGTACAGCTGAACGCAGCAAAATAAATAAAATTACGATGGCAAATTCCCCTACTAAGGATATGGTTACGGTCTGGCAAACAGCTGGCAAGGCTTAGATGCGTTTTAAAGGAGACGGTGGCTATTCCCCAGAAAAGGGAGGGAAGGGAAAGAGTGTTGTGGCCGATTAGAGGACCTGTGGAAAGGGCTCCTTTTGAGAGGATCTCCAATGGAGGGCTTAATTGTTTCCAAATGAAGAGTATTATGGGATGGGCAGCCTTCAAGGTCAGCTTTTGAGCGGCTGGCTGCCAGGGGATCCTAAGCGCGTTTCCGCGCCAGCGGCAGCTGTTTTGCATTTAAAGAGATTTAGAGTGGCTTCGTGAATGACAGCGCAGAAGACAAATGAAGCCGGGCCTGGCTGGACATGGGACGCCACTCCCGAGAGGCCACTTGTTCCGATGGAGCCCCCCGAACCCACCCCTTCAGGCAGTATTCGACTATCAAAGACCAAAATGACCCCAATGAATTTTGATGGCAGAGGCCAAGCCGAGAGTGGTTGGATAGTTATCTCTTTAAAAACGCCTCAGCCTGCCCGCGTGGCTCCTGTGATGTGAAGGGCACCATGTTGGTTTGAGGCAATCCCTGGTTTAATCAGAAGGCTTCACAGAGGTTGTAAAAGAATGAAATGCTTTGACTCGCTTCTTCTAATAGGATACAGACAGCTGTACTTGGAGCAAAAAAAGGCATAGGTATACGACAAATTTCATGCCACTTGAGGGATTCACCGCTAGATATTCCCTTAACACACTTAAAGCATGCATGAAGCCAAAAAACACTTACGTTATGGCCACAGTCCAGCTATTTTTTAAAAATACTTTTTCGAAGGCTTCTTTCAAGACTTGTTGGTTTCAAGTTATGTTCCTTTTTGGCAATCAATCACGTTTGAGAAGTGCTTAATTTTGACTGTCTTGTGCTCTGTGTTGTTTCTCCTTCCATTTTTTTAATTTTCTTTTTATGAATATACAAATGTTCCTTAAATTAATTACCCCCATTTTCTTTTGGTGGGGCTACAGCTTGCGAAGGTTTTGTCCAACATCTTTGGTTACAATGGACATTCAAAGGCCCCCAAAGTAGTGAGTTACTGTTCAAAGAGTAAAGCTGTTTTCTCAGTTCTCAAAAGTGTATAAAAGCGTTGTCTGCTCAGTTCCTTAAGAAATACACCTAAATGTCTCCAAGCCTATGATAGAAAATGCACATCCTTTTTACACCTTGCTTTTCTTTTTGGATTTTTTACTTTTTAAAAAACTTTTTTCCAGCAATAACTTAAATCTAGGGGAAATCTGGTGTGATTTTGTGGAAAGTCCATGGATATTCACATCATCATCATCATCACTTAAATCATCATCACAAGCCTCTGTCCTCAGAATCTTACAATCTTTGCATTGGTGAAGGAGGGATGTCAGATATCCTGTTGTGTGCGTTAATATCTCAGACACATGTCCATTTTTGAACCCTTCCTATCCCAGCAGATTCTCAACAATTCTGTATTTTTCAAGGCGTTTCTCATTAGCAGCATGGGAAGTTTGAGGGAATGTCTCATAAAACTAAGAAACAGGTGGGGGAAAAAAGTCCCATGAGCTATTTACCAAACTGCATTAGTCAAACTGCCACTTATTAAATCCTCTTAAGCTCTTATACATCATCGTATAAGTCATCACAAAATAGTGCATATGAATTCTCAAGAATTATGTTGACATAGAAAGTGTCAGTAAATGCACTGAGAAATTTCCATCTTCCCCTATATATCAGTAGCCACATCGTCCCATCAAAATTAACATATTACACTGCTCATATTTCAATGTAATGTTTTCCCATGAAGAAGCGATATTTTTGCTATTAATGTGATTTTTTTAAAAAACTGCTGTTTATTAAAGCCATTGGCCACACTAGCTACCATTTTCCGAGAGTTGTAGATCCACAAAAGTAACTTTTCTCCCCATCTCTGGTTATAAATCAGAGAGAAAGACATGATATAATGGAACAAGCTAAATGTATCAATAGTTCACACATCTCTGTTGCTTTGCAGGAAATGTACGGTATAAGCTGAGTTCTGCATATATGTGGCTTAATGTTAGTCACTACCAAAATAGATATGAATGACCCCTTATTCTATTCTATTCTATTTGGTTTAGGACCTCGATACCTAGTGGAATGCCTTCTTCCACCTAGATCTACTCGAGTCACTAGATATAGCCAGGAAAGACGGCTGAGGGGCTTAACACCGAGGGAAGCCCGGAAAGAAAGAACAAGAAACCGGGCCTTCTCGGCAGTGGCCCCTCGACTTTGGAACAGCTCGCCATCAGAGATTTGCCTGGCACCCTCGCTGGGTGTTTTTAAGAGCCAATTAAAGGCTTGGCTCTTTAGGCAGGCCTTCCCTCCTGTCAATATTTAACTTTTACTTCTTACTTTAGTTTTTCCTCACATTGCCCATCTTGAACAATACTGTTACCATTGACTTAAATTGTCTCGACTGTTTTATGGTATGTTTTATTGTAAGCCGCCCTGAGTAGACATTGTCTAGTAGGGCGGGATAGAAATCTAATAAATAAATAAATAAATAAATAAATAAATAAATAAATAAATAAATAAATAAATAAATAAATAAATTATTTAATTAATTGATTGATTGATTGATTGATTGATTGATTGATTAATTAATTAATTAGTAAAGTAATTAATTAGTAAATTAATTAGTAAATTAATTAATTAATACATTAATTAATTCTTAGTTCTTCCTAAGTGGCAGCAGTAAGTAGAGGTCTCTGCCAAGAATCGCTCTAAGACAATGGTTTCCAAACATGGGTGCCCAGAAATCTTGGTCAGCACAGCTAGTGGTGAAGGCATCTGGGAGTCCTGGTCCAAGGACATCGGAGGACCCAACGTTGGGAACCACTGCTCTAAGATGTTAGACAAACGAAACAAAAAACCTTAAAGCAACAAATAAAAACACAACTGACAATATGTTGTGGCTATTTGAAGACTAACTGCTATATTTTAATGTGAGCTTTCATGGATCAAGTCCACTTCCTCAAACATTAGACTACAGTGGTGCCTCGCTTAACGAGCGCACCGTTTAACGAAGAATCCGTATAGCGATCCCTTTTTGGGGATCGCTATACGGATCTGCCCCAATCGCCGCACTCGCTTTGCGACGATTGGGGCGTCCGGCGGCCATTTTGGAGCCGCCGAACAGCTGATCGGCGGCTCCAAAATGGCTGCCGGACGCGAAAACATCACTGGAGGGGTAAGTTTGGACACTTATTGGAACGCATTAAACTAAGTTTAATGCGTTCCAATAGGCTTTCCTTGCCCGTACAGCGATGTTTTCGCATAGCGAAGGTTAATCCGGAACGGATTAACCTCGCTATACGGGGCACCACTGTATATGATTGTTGTATGTATATAAGACCTAAACTGTTGCATTCAAGAGATAATGGGGTTTTTAATGCATTAAAATGTGAAAATTCCTGCGTATTCAAGATGGAATGAGCTTGAGAAGTTAAAAGAAAAAATAGATGGGGGTAAAATGACATTTCCCCCACTTCTAATTAAAAGTCCTGGTAAGGACTGCATAGTTTTCACAACCCTGTTCTACAACAGATCGAAACCTCTGGGGAATTCAGGAGGAAGGGTATGGCTGTTACATTCCAGGATCTGAAGAGTTTGCCTCATTTGGGCAAGTGGAAGGGACAGATGTGGTCTCTGTTTCAGAGTTACAAATTTTGGTTAAATTTGTATTCGCGAAGGCTTTTCACAGCCAGGATCTAATGGTTGTTGTGGGTTTTTCAGGCTCTTTGGCTGTGTTCTGAAGGTTGTTCTTCCTAACATTTCACCAGTCTCTGTGGCCGGCATCTTCCGAGGACAGCACTCTGTACTCTGGTCTTTACCTCTGGTTAAATTTGTCTAACCGTGCTGCAGAAGTGGAGGGATTCACAGAGCAGAATTGCTTCAAGTTCGCCAGGTTACTCCACCCTCATTTTCTCATCAACTGGCATTTACAGTCACAGTAACTTACTCTGAGACACTAACAGGAGAAATGCTAAAATTGTTTTATTTACTTAACAGATCAAAAAACAAACTTATAGCAAACATGGCAGCTTTCAACAGACTTCAACAGAATGACTGACTCCAACAGACAAAAGAGAAGGCTAACTTATCAGGGAGGTGTGGCTCTGTTTGAATCAGAGGCACAGAAGGAAACTATTGGGCAGTGCTGCTAAAGATTGGCAGCCACCCCAGCCCAAAAAGGTCCCTCCCAGTCAAAATTATTGAAGGCAGCAAGCGAGGTTGCAATAACTCCAACAGTCTCTGCAATCATGTTGTAGTTTGGAGCTGAAGGGGGATGAACCAACAGCCCCCAGAGCAAACAGCTCACATAACACTGCCAGACTCTCTCCTTTTTGTCCCAAGCACACGTCCTCATGTGACAGCATATGAAGCCCTTCAGCCTCCTCCTCCTCCTCCTCCTGACAGACCTTCTAATTATCTCTGCCGTTTGCAGGGCAAGAGCCTTCTGCTACCAATTTCTTTGCCGTTCTGACAGCCAAACAAACTAGGCCCATTAGAACAGCAGCACAACACTCGCCTGAGGCAGGAATTGCGAGTGTCGACAAATCGTCTGGGTATTAAAAGTCGTAACATAGGAAATTTGCCCTCAGCTTCCATGCTAAATTGCTAGTTTGGAGATGTCCATTGCCATATATTGCATTTTCACCATATTCAGCTGTATCCTTTCTTTAAATAGTCTCTTCTTGTCTCTCTGTGTGTGTGTGTGTGTGTGTGTGTGTGTGTGTGTGTGTGTGTGTGTGTGTGTGTGTGTGTGTGTGTGTGTGTGTGTGTGTGTGTGTGTGTGTGTGTGTGTGTGTATGGGTGTAAGAGAGAGAGAGAGATTGATTCTTACTTTCAACTTTATTAGATGGGATGGGGATGAGTCAGTTTCTGGTTTGTATCACATATATGTCCCTGCAAGTACATGATTACATTCCAGCAGTAATCATTTATTACTGTAATAATAATTAGGACTTTGGTGCAGGCTCTGGTCATTTCCCAGATTGACTACTGCAACACCCTCTATGTTGGGCTCCCCTTGAACCTGATATAGAGACCAGTGGGTCCAGAATGCGGCAGTCAAACTGGTGGTGGGTGTGAGTAAATTTGACCGCATCACTCTGTTTCTGGCTCACCTCCACTGGTTGCCTGTTGCATCTTGGAGCAGGTTTGAAGTTCTGATAGACACAAATCCCTCCACAGTTTGGGCCCATGTTACTTGTCAGAGCATGTCTCCTTAATGCCATCCGCCCAACCCACAAGATCATCCCAGTCGAGGCTCCTCCAGGTGGCTGCCCCAAGGGCGGGATCTACAAGAGTTAGGGCCTTCTTTCTAGTGGCTCCAGTTTTATGGAACCAGCTCCCAGAGGAGCTCCGCCTAGCCCCCTCCCTGTGAAATTTTTGGGAGGCTTTCCACAGCGACCCCAGCTGACCATCTTCCTCCCCTCCTCCTTCTTCTCCCCCCCCCACTTTTCCTCGATGTGCTTCAGTTTTATATGATTAGTTGTTGCCATCTGTTTACCAGGCTATTGTTGTTGCTTTTAATTTTTAAATCTTTATTTTTGTTTTCTATTATATATGTTTAACCATCCAGAGTAGTGCCTCGACACTAATGGGAGTGGGATACAAATTGAAATAAATAAATAAATAAATAAATAAATAAATAAATAAATAAATAAATAAATAAATAAATAAATAAATAAATAAACAAACAAACAAATAAATAAACAAACAAACAAACAAACAAACAAACAAAGAAACAAACAAACAAACAAACAAATAAATAAATAAATAAATAAATAAATAAATAAATAAATAAATAAATAAATAAATCTGTAAAGAAGACTCCCCCCAAAAATTGTCGTATGAATTAAATACCACTTTCATTATAGATTTTTTCCTCAAGTTGCACATTTTATAATGTGCTCAAAATATGCATTCAGTGTATTTCGATATATTCTTAACAAGAAAGCAAATCCTGACTCTTTGATCCATGAGTGCAAATAACTCCTCACAGCAAATTTTGCTCGTAGTGCAAAATGTCGATTCCTGCTACGTTTTTCACAGATATTTGAGGTTCAGAAGCAGTTCAGGAATGGATTGCCTCTTTTTTGCTTCTCCAAGAGCAGAACATAGCTTTTGCACAGAGATAACTCTGTGCCAATTGTGGACAACTTCATAAGAAAAAAAATGCTTCTCCTTCTACTTTTGTCTGGAGGTGAGAAATGACTCAGATGACACTTCAGCAAGACCTCTGAAAGCTCCTGTTTGGTAAGACGAAGGGCTTCCTTTATTTCTGTTCCAGGTCTCTAATTCATGTAAAATGTCTCAAACATCTTTTTCTTTTTGGAACCAAAATTCAGACAAACAAAGCAAGCATGCACAAACTACCTGGTTGTTTTTAAGAACCCAAACAACTCATCTAAAGTATCAAATTCTTAATTAAAGCAGTGATCTTCCAACCTTTTGGTCAATTCTGCATCATTTGTGCAATTCACAATTTGTGCAATTTGGAGCAAAAAAGGCAATTGGGCATTTCGTGTATATGTTTGTGCGTGCAAAATATCCTTCCTTCCTTCCTTCCTTCCTTCCTTCCTTCCTTCCTTCCTTCCTTCCTTCCTTCCTTCCTTCCTTCCTTCCTTCCTTCCTTCCTTCCTTCACTCATTCATTCATTCATTCATTCATTTTATTTTATTTATATTCCATCTTTCTCCAACAAAGGGATTCGAAACAACTTTCTCATCACTGCAAGAACCCTATCAGAAGCCTTGAGAGATTTCATTGCACTTTTTCATCCTTGCCTGGGACTATGAGGCAAGAGATGATTTACATCCCTTGTCCTGCATTGACAAGAATAAAGAATTTAGGGGTATTCTTTACATCATTAATTCTTAGAGCCAAGAATGACATTTGGAAGATGCCACAATTGGATAAACAAATTCTGATTGGCACATTACTCCAAAAGAGGCAGGCCAGATCATTCCATGTCAAAATTCATTCATACAGCACCCCTCACACTTGTTTTTTGTTGAGTATTCTGAGATTAAGAATCTGAAGGCCAAACTCGGTAGGGTATGTGCTAAAATTGTATTCAGAATCCCCTTTAGGCATTTTGAATGGTGTTTATTCAACTCGTGAGGAGGGGTACATCTTGGTCCCACCCCTCACTGGTTTGGTCTTCTGCCCATGAAGGCTTTCCACAGAAGTTGGAACAGAGCAGAATCATGGTTCTGAAGAGGGCCTCCTCACACTCTGTTGCTTCACACTAGGAAGGTGAGCACGGGGGGGGGGGAAGCTTGCTCAATCTCCTTCTCATTTGTTGAGTAAATTCCTTTTCAAAATGATTAAATACACCAGTATGATGTAGTGGATAGAGGGATGGACAAGGACTGAAGATATGGGTTTGAATCTCTGCTTGGTCATGGAAACCCATTGGACAAGGAATGGAACTGGGAAAACCATTCCTAAAATATATCAGTAACTTTTAATTGAATGTAATGCAATGTAAGATCCAAAGAAGTTCATAATAAATAAGGGAGAAGATAAGAGTTTAACATGAATAATTAGGCATCCTTCAGTCTCGACGTGCTCTGTATGGAGGACTTGGAACAGCTTCTAGTGTGGCTGAGAAGGCCAATTCGAGAGTGGCAATCCCTTTTCATGTTGTTTAGACGCTGTACGCGAAGCTGGAGTGTCCTCTCCAGAGCACGAAGCCTGGGTAAAATAATATGGAGGATAGGCTGTTACCCAAGCAGCAGATCCCCCCCCCCTCTCCATGTTGCTGAAATGGTCCAATGGAAAGGCAAGAGCCAATACAACTGGTTTCAGCGATGTCGCAGGAGTTGGCAGAACAACACGAACTGCCTCCAGGACTCCGGCTCCAGATTTTGCCTGAACAAAAGGAATTGGCCTGCTTATAAATGTATGAGGAACACTGAAAACTGAGAAACGTAATGAAACAAGATGAAATGAAATGAAACAGAACAAAACAGAATGAAACCAAACCAAACCAAACAACAGGATAATAGCTTTATTAGATCCAACAAAACATGTACAAAAAGTTAACAAGCTTCGTAGGAAATCTTTTTAAGGATGAATGTTATATAAAAGACAAATAGCCGAGGGCAGACTGTTTATGGGCATTGTTAGAAAATACCCCGCTGCTGCTATACTGTAACTTCAGATGTGTACATTTCTTCCTCTTCTTCCGTCAATCACGAGACTGTTGAGATGGGATCAGATTGTGCCATTTGTGTGAAATGTATGACAAATTTGAACTGGGCTTCCCAAAAAAATGATACGTTGGCTGGGTGTTCACCGAATTTATTGAGAACAAAATAGAAATAATAACCAGCAATAATAATCAGAGTGACCAGTGAAAACATGGGAGAAGACAATGTTTTGATGCTGCTGAGAAGACTGTTGAGATAAATTGCTGGATAGCTCAGTGGTTGAGGCATCTGGCTGTGGAGACAGAAGTTGGGAGATCGATCCCCCGCTTGACAGGAGTTTGACTTGATGATCCATAGGGTTCCTTCCAGCTTTGCAGTTCTAAGATAATGATAATCACTACTCCTATGAAATTAGATCCATCCAAATGACTTTTCAATTAAAATGGGGTGGTGCTCTATGGGTTGGAAACGGAGATGAGCACCGCCGCCTAGAGTCGGACACGACTGGACAAATTGTCAAGGGGAACCTTTACCTTTGCCTTTTAAGGTGCCACAGAAAAGGGCCCTGCTACTTATTACTACCTGGCTCTCTTCAGAAGGAAGGAGACTTTGAGTCAGAGCATATGAATTTGATCTTGAGATAAGGGGTCACCTTGCAGATTGTAATCCATCAGAAAAGCTCCTTCCCCATCAAACCAGAGCTATATATTTAAGAACTGGGTTGTGAGGGAACCCTTCTGCATCACGGGAAGGTTTCCTGGGTTGAATGCTAAACAGAACATTGGAAGAAAGCTGATGAGATTATTAAAACTAATGAGAAATCAGACAGGAAAGAGTTGCAATGCAAGCGTCGAAAATGGGTAACAGTCAGAGGGAAAAGGCATTGCCGAGAGAGAGGTGGGAATGGTAAATTAGATCAGGATCTAAGAGTACTCCAGAGATCAAGGAGAAGAAAGGTAAAAATTAGAATAGTAGCTAACAAAAGAGGAGGAAACATCATTAAAAAAAAACGTAATGAGAAGCAGGTACAAAGGAGAAGAGAGGAGATAAAACGAGGGAGGGAAAAGGGGAGCCAGAGTGAGCCAAACATGGAATTGGCAGAAAAGGGTGCTGACCCCAGGTTTGTTTAAGGTGACATGCTCTGCAGTGGGATGAAAGAAATGCTTTGCATTTTTTGAAATGGCTGGGAACAAAGGAACGCTCTGCATTGCGAGAATCAATATCACATTTTATGCCTGCTGCACCCTTCACAAAGAATCAAGGCGACATTGATTCAAGTAAGTAAGAACTTCATTGAAAATTGACCTTTGAGTTCTGAAGTAGAGGGGGACTGCTGGGTTGAAGGGTGGATGGAGGGACTGTCCTTGGTCGCCAGTGGTGGCCAGAGATGCCAGCCATGGTTGATGGTGAAAGGTTCACAGCTTTATTCTCTGTCATCACATCAGAAGATGGGCCACCTTTGTACTGATATGCACAATGGGCCCACATGGTCCCTTGTCTTCTGTCAGAGTTAGGCTGCTGAAAAGGCAGGATCGGAAGCACAAATCTTGGTAGAATAAGAACTGGAGCTCAGGAGAGCCCTGAGGCCAGCTCACAAGAGGACAAAGATGAAAGAAGAGGTGGCTGTGAGGGTCTAGAACAAATTTGGCAGTCCTATCAAGATAACATGCCTTGGAAATTGGCATTTAGGTCAGGAGGAACGAACATTGTAGCCACCAGACAACAACGGCCATCAGGAGGACCAGAGGGAAAAAGTGAGGGAGAGATGAGTTTCCAAATGTAGGTATTGAGACTTGAGAAGCAGTCTGTTTGGACATTTAATATGGAATTATTACTGCACTTAGAAGTTGGGAAATGTTTTTTGGTTCTGTTTTAAAACTAGAATACACCAGCAAGCCTAGCCCAAGATTCAGAGAGCTCTTGTTGTAATCAAAGTACCCTTTCCTATAACTGACTCTATGTAATTTCTGGTAACATCACGCTTGCTAGGCAGGGTAGTTTATGACGAATGGTTCACAAGAACTGCCACACAAATCTGATGCAGGATTTCTGCAAGTCAGAAGAAGTCATTCAAGACCAAGGGACAACGTATGGGATCAGAGTGGGGAAATACGCAATCCCCTTAGAGTGGAGAATATTTTGTTGTAAACGTGTGTTTAAAGGTGCACCAACAATGATGCATAAGCCTATTTGATGACATGTTGCATTGCTAGCTCTTGTGTGGAGCCTGGCTCAGTAATCCAGGCTCAGCAAACAACAGAATGGGAACAGGAGCTTGAGTTCAGGGTTGGATGGACCATCATTCATGTAGCAGGTAAGACCTGGGAGATATTTCTTGGCAAGGGCAGGTTGAGAGGCATTAATGGGCTACCGAAAAGGTATTGCCATGTGGGATTCTGAAAGACCACTGTGGTTTTTTTTTTAAGACCAGGTAGTATCTTAGGCAGGTTTTGCTCATCTCAAGGTTGCTACTGCATTGAACCTCAAATAATAATAGTTATGAAGTTCAATAGCATCTGAGGAATTTTAAGGCAAGCCCAGCTTCTGATGAGACTGGTCTAATATTTCACGGAAGGGCTGGATTCTACACCCCTCTGCTTTGAAATAAAGGTTACCCACACCTGGTGGCTACTAATGGAGTAACTTCAGTTTAAATGTTCCCAACAAACCATTTTTTCCCCTCCCAATGGCTATTTGTGGAATGAGGATGAACGTTTCGTCAGCTCGCTCGCTTAGGGCAACGTTTGCTGAACTGAATGCATGATTGAGTTTATTGTTTAGCAAACAGTTCTGTAGGCAGCAGAGGAACAGTTACAATAGCACTTTGCAAATAATTGCAGTTGGATGGGAATGGCTGTCTGCAATGCAGAAGAACTGCAAATAACTCACCAGACCAATAAAACGGCTTGCAAATATCGGCTCTGCACACATGTAAGAGAAAAAAAGGGGGGGAGGGGGAGGGTGCTGTGTTTTGAAAGCACGCTTTGCAAATAATGAAACAAGATGCCATTGCAATTTGTTCTGAATAAAAACCCTCCGCCGAAAAGCATTCATCATACTTCTTGCCTTGTCTGCACACAGCAAAAGCAGACGTGGAGAAGGTTGCATGACCCGTTTGAGTTAACATTAAAAGCTTTAAATTGAATTACATTGGCAGGAATCTTTAAAAATTGTCTTGCGGGTGGGAAAACACCACTCTTGACAAGGCATAACAGATGTTGAAAATTAGGAGCATTTAGGCAACATTATCATTGCTGAACATGGGGAAATGGTTTTAATTGCCTTTTCAGGGTGCCTCCAAGGTGTGCTGTTTTGATTTAAGGTTTCCGTCCTCAAGTTCCCATCAGGGCGTTTCCTATCAGATGCCTCAGCCCTGGTGCTCAAACTTTCTGAGATATGTGTTAGCAAATAAAATTGGGTAGACTCCCTGGAGACCAGTTCATTGTGGGTCTGTTAAAACCTGATTAATTAAGTCAGTGCTCTTGCAGACTGCCACAGGGGGCTGATAATGCTGACCCCTTTCAATCCCTCTACACCTATGGGGTTGGAATGTGGGGCTGGACCTGGGCCCAATCAAATCTGAATAATGAAACTCAACTTGCTAGTTTGTATTGAGGTGATAAACTGTATTTCCACTGTAGCACTTCAGACCTATGTGAACAATCCATGTGATAGAGATTCCTTCCATCTAGGAAATCTAACAAGCCTGGGGTATAGATTGTCACCTTGACATCTTAAATTACTGTCTGCGAGGAGTGGCATTCGCTCACTCTTTGGGGCATATGCGACAATCCAACCCGTAAACATTTGTGTTCAGGCGAGAATAGCAAGAGTCCAGAGACAGGGTTGACATGTTAGTTGGATCTGTCATGTAACTTATGCCATCTAGTATGAACTTTTTCCATCATTTTTTTAACTCTGGGTACTGTCTCCCTGCTGAGATAGCAACAAGAAATAAGGAGTACAGGCCTAGAGTGAGCTCACTAGAGAATGGAGCCAGAAGAACATCATTCAGAAGTCAGAACCATTATCAAAATAAGGCTTCCAAGGCCATGTTTGAAGGACTTTCCAACATCTAGCCAATAGCCATTCTGCTGCTGGAAGATAACAGAGACCAATTCTATATATCAGGACCATGAATGTATCTCTTGATTTGGCTTGGAAACCACTAGTTCAGGGCTTCTGAATGTATCCCAATTTGGTCTGGAATGATTTGTGCCTGCTCCAGTTTGATCCATGCCCTTGATCTAAATCAGTTTGTAAGATCAATGCATCTGAAACCCAAGCCACTTCTTTCTTTTCTTTTCTTTTTTGGTTTGGTTTCACACTGATGTATATGAAATTTTGTGACATGACAGAGGAAACTCAAGCTGCCTGATTTCAGACTGCTTGTTTCAGGACTTTGCATACTGCACAGTTAGGAAGGAAGGAAGGAAGGAAGGAAGGAAGGAAGGAAGGAAGGAAGGAAGGAAGGAAGGAAGGAAGGAAGGAAGGAAGGAAGGAAGGAAGGAAGGAAGGAAGGAAGGAAGGAAGGAAGGAAGGAAGGAAGGAAGGGGGAGAGAGAGAGAGAGAGAGAGAGGATGGAAGGAAGGAAGGAAGGAAGGAAGGAAGGAAGGAAGGAAGGAAGGAAGGAAGGAAGGAAGGAAGGAAGGAAGGAAGGAAGGAAGGAAGGAAGGAAGGAAGGGAGAGAGAGAGAGGATGGAAGGAAGGAAGGATGGAAGGAAGGAAAGAAGGAAGGAAGGAAGGAAGATAGATAGAAAGAAAAAGGAAGGAAGGAAGGAAGGAAGCAATGATGGATGGAAGGAAGGAACGATGGATGGGAGAAAGAAAGGGAGGAGGATAGAAATGAAGAAAGAGCAAATGAAACAAAGAAAGAGAGAAATGATGGAAGGAAGGAAGGAAGGAAAGAAGGAAGGAAGGGTGCAAGGAAGGTAGATAGAAAGAAATGAAGGAAGGAAGGAAAGAAAGAAGGACGGAAGAGAGAAAGGAAGGAAGGCAGGCAGGAAGGCAGGCAGGAAGAAGGGAAGTAAGTAAGTAAGTAAGTAAGTAAGTAAGTAAGTAAGTAAGTAAGTAAGTAAGGAAGGAAGGAAGGAAGGAAGGAAGGAAGGAAGGAAGGAAGGAAGGAAGGAAGGAAGAAAGAAAGAAAGAAAGAAAGAAAGAAAGAAAGAAAGAAAGAAAGAAAGAAAGAAAGAAAGAAAGAAAGAAAGAAAGAAAGAAAGAAAGAAAGAAAGAAAGAAAGAAAGAAAGAAAAAAAAAAAAAAGAAGAGTAGTTGGAAGTGATGTATGCCCCATGCTAATTCAAATTGTATCCTGGATTCTAACCAGTTTGAAAATTTGATTTCCCCGGAACTGAATGCAAATTTGATTTCCCCCCGAAACTGAATCTGACCACACTACTTCCATCTAGATCCATACACATCGCTCCAAATCAAGCTAATTTGGTTCAGAATTTCTCCTCTGTTCAATTTGATGAGGAACGCTGTGACATCAACTACTTTTTCACGACAAGCAAGGTAGCTCCTTTGTTCTTATTGATTTCACAGCTCAGGGAAACCTCTTTTTCAGCTCGGCTCTCCAGAGAGGGCCTACCGTCCTCTAGGTAACATAAGACGGCTGCCTCAGGCAGCTGACTTTGAGCATCAGGAAAGGGAAAGAAAAAGTGAAGCTATTCGCTTCCCTTTCACTGTGTTTTACAGTCCTGGAGATGGATTTTCCACTTCACGTCCCAATGAAACTTGTCTAGCTTTAGGCACTTTAGTGAGTGAGCAGCACTGGACGTTTGCCATTTGTGATTCTGCCTCTAGTCGCCATAGATTATGGGACAACCCTGGCCCCATACGTAGACTCAGCACATTCCCTCTGATTATCCCATTGAAATTTCCCTTTAATGGGGTCCCTGCCCTTCCCTCACTCTCCCCATAACACCTGTCCCTCCCCTCCCGGGGTTGTTTATCATTAAGCAATAAGTAGTGTGGTAAATGATTCTCTATGGCTTTGTTTTTCAAATGGAAATTCCCTCTCTCTCCTCCCAACGAAGGGCCCCCACATCTCTCCACCATTACCGTGGCTTGTTTTTTTTCACTTGATCACAGATCATTTGGCATCTGGGGAAGTCAAGAACCACAGAGGTTCTCCCCCCCCCCCCGGCTTCCCCACCACTTCCTCCAGATATGTGCCTTTTTCTGGGTAAATCAAAACTCACCCTGAACCCCCTGCACACAAATTATACTTCCCATTAAAATCATCATCACCATAGTATTTGAGGTTAGTAAAACATATTGCCTGAGCTATAAAACACTCTCAACTAGTATTCCAAATGTCTCGCCTCAAGCTAGCACTTAAATTAAAGTTTGAGACAGCTGGCACTGGAATCAGAATAAACAGTTTTCCACAAAAGGGGGCCGGTGAACCACGATTATTGTTTCATAATTTATTGTCAATGTACATTAGCATGCCCCGATCCGTCTCGAGAGCTCATCAGCTTTCAACAGGTGAGCCGATTCCATGGGAAAAGAGGCAGCCTTAAATTATCCCCCAAATAATTGGATCTCTAATAAGCGTTGCATAAAACAGCAAGGCTTCTGGTAATTTCCATAATCTGGATTTAATTTGTTTGCCAGTTCCACTGGCGCTTTGTTTGTTTCTGAGTAAGGCTGGGGTTGCCATCTCCCACTGACATCAATGGAGTCAGCCTGGCCCCAGGGACGACGTAGAGGTCATGCAAGGTGGGTGGCATTTGCTGGATCAGAACCAGAAACGGGGGAATAATTGGATCTATAAAATCAGCAGGAATGTCATCAAAATGTGTAATTAGTTGGTTTGAAATATGCATTTCTGCAGCACCTAATGATCAGCTGGATTCTACATCATGAGTTATTTCTCCCCCTCAAAAGAATTCCATCAGATTTTTTCCCCAAAAAAAGACATTCTTTGCAAATTATTGGTCAGTGTTCAACAGACCAGAGTCAGACCAAAGTAGCGGCTACGTGGGTATCACTCTGAATGAATGTCTTCTTGAAAGTTTCTCCCAATTTATAGATATAGATAATCATTTAACTGAACTACTCTGGAGTAGGAAAATGTCTCCAATCATTTCTCATGGGTGAAGGTCACTGTCAGCATTGGCTCTAACACAGGTTAGTGGGAGTTGTAGTAGCAGCATATTCCTAAGAGACTGGGGTCTTTTTTTCCATAACAGCCACAAAGATTTGAGGTGGCTGTCCGCCATTTTGTCTCCTCCGTAGTGCCTCCTACCAAGGACAAGAGTGGGGCAGGGGGAGCCAGCAAGCACTATCAAAGAGAGCAGAGAAAATTCCGGAAAGTAGACATCTGTTTCTAAGCATGACAGAAAAGAAGCATTTCAGAATCTTTCTCAACTTAAGGCGAGATGATCTTTAAGCAAATGTGTAGTCTGATATAATTTTGTATCCAATGATTTTTAAAGTCGTATGTATCAGTATTTGTCGAAATTGTGAAGAGAAAAACATGAACAGAAAGAAAAAAGAAGGGATTCCACTTGGGACTGGGGTGAGTGGGTGGCTCAGTGCCATTAGATACAGGCTACTGCTCAACCTCCAGTGTGCATGCAATGGTTCTCCCAGTACTCCTTGACCACTTCCAACCCTCCCACCATGCTGCCTGAAGCTTCCTAGGCTGTTCCAATGCTTTATGGTTAAAGGAAGTCCACAGAAGGGAAATAGATTTTATGACATCTGGCTCTGGACTTTGACCAAGGGTTGGGAATAGAAATGGGGACGAATATAAAAACGGATTGGCTTTTTCAGTGAAAATAGCCTATTTATTAAATATTTGTCCCTTCATATTTGTGGGTTCCAGAGATCCCCACGAATACGAAGGGATGAATAGCTACCTGTTTTTATTTATCCTTCAGATTTTTTTTTAAAAAAACAACAACCACCATTCTGCCTACCAGCCACCAATCAGCTGATGGGTGGCAGAAAGGCAGCCAACACCCTCCAGCCAACACCCCCACAGCCACCCGTGGGAGACGAATATATTTATTTATTTATTTATTTATTTTATTTCTATCCCGCCTATCTGGACATATTAGCCCACTCTAGGCGGCTTACAATAAAAGAAACAATATAATTTTAAAACATTGCACCTAGACTAAGATAGAAATCAAAGAAAGATATAAGAAAAGAAAAATCGTCAGGAGTTTTCTGTTGGGAAAGCCTGCCTATACATCAATGTTTTTAGTTGTTTCTTAAAAATGTCCAGCGAGGGAGCCATGCGAATCTCAGGAGGTAAGTTGTTCCAGAGACGAGGAGCCACCGCCGAGAAGGCCCGATTTCTGGTCTTCTCCTTCCGGGCCTCTCTCGGCGTTAGGCTCCTCAGCCTCACCTCCTGGCTCGCACGAGTGACACGGGTAGATCTTGGTGACACGGGTAGATCAATACCACACGTGGCCAATCCGACTGGAACCTACACTGTAATCCAAGGGATCGGAATGGCAGGGAGACTCAGAAGAAACAGTTGAAAGAGCTTGGCAATGCTCCCCTCCCCTCTACAGCAACTGTCACCCGGGGGAAGTGTTTGCCCTGCCTTATGGTAGGGCCAGCTTTTTTCCCAATCTCAGAGAAAGAGACTGAATGTCTATCTAAACTAGCACTATAGTCATGGCTGCATCCAGTGGAAATCTTGGCATTTGGGGTGAGTTGACGGGAATTCTGTGCATTCTCCTGACTAGAGGTCTCCAGCAGAGATTTCTAAAGTTCCCATAAAGCTACAAGCTCACGATTCTGTATGGTAGAGCCACAAGAATTAAAATGAAAAGGTTCCCCTAGACAATTTGTCCAGATGTGTCCGACTCTAGAGGGCGGTGCTCATCTTCATTTCCAACCCATAGAGCTAGCGTTTTTTCCCCCCGAAGACAATCTTCCTTGGTCACGTGGCCAATGCGACTTAGACACGGAACGCCGTTACCTTCCCACCATGGTGTACCTATTTATCTACTTGCATTTTTGCATGCTTTCGAACTGCTAGGTTGGCGGGAGCTGGGACAAGTGACGGGGGCTCAGTCCGTCGTGTGGATTCGATCTTACGACTGCAGGTCTTCTGACCTTGCAGCACAGAGGCTTCTGTGGTTTAACCCGCAGTGCCACCACGTTCCTGTTACGAGAACTAAAAGCTGTTACCAAACTGCTATAAGTGTGTAGCACAGATACACCAATGCTGTATGTGTGAAGTCATAGGTTCAAATACTACCACCTCCCACTAAAAGAAACTTGGGCTCCGAAAAAGGTCAAATACTCTAGAGAAGAACTAGAAAAATCTCCTCAGAAAAAAATATAAACCTTGTAGGGTTAGGCTAGATATGTGACCATTATAATAAGGATAAATTTTTCTCTTATGCACCTCTTTACATTGAATCTGTTCATTCAAAACTGAGTAACATTGAAGCAAAGTGCGCCTAATTTGGCAGAAATAGTTCTCCAGGCATGGACTTTTAATAAACGTCACAGAAGTTGGGTTGGTGTATTTCCACAATGTGGTGCCCACTGACAAATTAATCCAATTAACAAAGGTGAAAGTTTATAATTGGGGTTAACTGGAATCGAGGCGGCCATTGTTCCTGCCTTTCCCCCATTGCATTTTCTCCTAAATAACTCACTGCAGTTACTCACCATGGTTCCTCAGCCTCAGCCTCAAACAGAAAAGTCAACAATTGTCACAAAGAACACTGAGATACAGCTAGATTCCCAAAAATTGTGATCACAGTGTGAACGAGGTGATTTCCAAAGTTTTGTGGGGAAAAGGACGTCAGCAGGGACAGGAGATCTCCTCCTCTTAAGCAGAGAATATTTTAAAATAGCGGAAGTCCCTTTTGCACGTCACAGTTTGCAGCACCGCTGAGATAGGAATACATCTTTTCCGAGATGTACCCCAGACTCAGCCTTTTAATAGGCATGCTAATGAGTTTCAGCAGCTTCATTTCCCAGCGTGCTAAAAACTCCAATAAATCTTGATTGTTCATCACCCCAGAGAAGCTCGGGACTTGAATCACAATACTCCAAACAAGCATTGTTTTTCCTTTATTAAATAATATATTCAACGACGTGTGCGCGCTCTTGTGCGCAGCGCATGTTTTAGTGCCACAAATGTTCGTTGTACAAGGTCTCCTCCTCCTGAAGATGCTACAGTGATTCTTAAAATTGGGTCATCCCTACCATTTATTTTTAGGAGGTCCTGTGAAGCGAAGCCTCTGATCCATGTCTATTTGCATACCAGTTCCGACAAAGCTTCTAGCTACAGGTCCGGTGGCCTGTGATGCTTTCCCCTTTAAAACTGAAAAGCCGACAGATGGTATACATTGGACCACTTTAGGACACAAGCCAATCGGAGGTTGTGAACTGCTCGCTGGAGGAATGCCAGCCACAGACTTGATATGAGTGTCCTTGCTGCTCAGTTCTAGCCAAAAGTGGAAAGGCACACAGACCAGCCCAACTACAAACACTGCCTTGCACCGATTGGCCACAGTAAGTCATGTGACTTACATGGGATCCCTATAAAAAAACTTCTGGATGAGTCTTTCCTCACAGTTCTGAGCAGCTAGGCTGGTGTTATAAATGGGAAAGTCCAAGGAATTGGGGGGGGGCATTCCGCACAATTCATTGTGAGGACTTTACAGTGTCCAAACAGGAAATATGTGTAGTTGTAGACATTGCCTGTTTCCTGCCTAGACAGAGAAAGTATTCACTTTGCCTTTTGTAGAGATGCAGTAGCTTAATGGTTCCCAACTAGAGAGGTGGGTATTCATATTTGTATATGAATAACCCTGCACATTGTCCTTTCGTCATTTAGTCGTGTCTGACTCTTCGTGACCCCATGGACCAGAGCACGCCAGGCCCTCCTGTCTTCCATTGCCTCCCAGAGTTGGATCAAATTCATGTTGGTCGCTTCGATGACACTGTCCAACCATCTCGTCCTCTGTCATCCCCTTCTCCTCTTGCCTTCACACTTTCCCAACATCAGGGTCTTTTCCAGGGAGTCTTTTCTTCTCATGAGATGGCCAAAGTACTGGAGCCTCAGCTTCAGGATCTGTCCTTCCAGTGAGCACTCAGGGCTGATTTCCTCCAGAATTAATAGGTTTGTTCTCCTTGCAGTCCAGGGGACTCTCAAGAGCCTCCTCCAGCATACCCTTCAAAACTGGACATAATGAGGGTCCGTTTACTATTTAAAAATGTTCATCTGGAGCAGGAGAAATTGACTTTCTTTTCCCTTCAGAATGGAACCTGGGTTCTTCGACATAGTGTGTGATCTCAGATGAAAAGCTTGAGAACATTCGGTCTAGAGTGTGAGCTTCTAAGAACCCTCATCCAGTATGAACATAGGTTTATAGCCATGGTTGTTGCTGGATCACAATTGTGGTAGTCCTCCAGGTTAATAATCCCAAACTGTATGAGACAAAGTATACAACTGTGTGAAGAGTAGATGTGTTATAAGTACTGGAAAAAAACTGTGATGATTTGATTTTCTAAGTTTTGCTAAGCTGAGACCCACATTGTACTAACAAGACTTCCTAGCTTCCTGTAGAAATGGGACCCTGGCTTTGATTCTTAGTTTTATTTATTTATTTATTTTCTTTTGTTTTGTTCCATATGATCATTTTCTACCTCTCCTTCTGCACGGGACCTGCCTGATCCTGCACAGCTTGAAGCCCTTCCACTAAATCCTGTGTAGAAAGGATATAATAATCCTGCACAGGGAGGTATTTCTTCCATGGAAAAATCCTACAAGATTTAAGTGTGTGAGAAAACCCTCACCCAGGAAAAGCTCACCTCAGGGAGAAAAGAGGATATTTCTTTCCCTCCCTTCCTGTCTGACAGCAGGAGGCGGTGAACTTCACAACAATGGTGTGTAGTGAGGCATTGTATGCAATGCTACATGTTTAGGGGGTGGGCAATTATTACCCAGCACTTTACTATAAGAAGAAGATTGTCTGACCTGATAATCATATACAGTAAGTCATCCATTTACTGTTTACTATACCTCGTGCCTATTGATTCCAAATCTGCAGCAATAAATCAGCGCAATGATTTCAGGACAGTTAAAACCATCTATTGGCTTTCTTTGAAAAACAGGACATGATCGGTCTGGTCAAAAATTCCACTGGGATGTATAATCTTAATCCTTGGCTGAGCATCTTTTGGTTCCCGGCTGTAAATGTGACCCTACGTAGCAGCGTGCTTTTGTTTGGGAACAACTAAGAAATTGAAACGAACGGGGCTAATTTGTCTCATTCGCAACTAGTAAAGAAACCAACACCAGACTAACAAATGGGTTGCAAACGACAGATAGTCATTTGTTTCTGCTCCTTGTTTGCTTGTTCCGTTTCTTCCTGGCAGCTGTAAGGGATCAGATGGAGGGGACAGGGAGAAGGGCAGAGAAGACGGCAGTGGAGAGGAAGAGAGAAGAATTTTTAGTTAGGTGTATTTTTAGGTCAAAGGACAAATGCCAAATGATGCTGACATGGGGGATGAGTCGGGGGAGGGTTAGGCCCTGATCCGCATGCAGCCTTACCAAAGTTCTTGTAACTGCCCTGAGGACCTCCGCCATCTTTTATTTTTTAAAGACAAAAGGATCCACACCTCTCCAGAAACCTCCTTGTGGCTAAAAGAAAACCATATTTTTAGATCCCAAGCAATTTTTCTTGAAAGTGGAAGCATGTCTCGTGGCTGGCACGGGGGGAAACAGGAACAAGTGCTGATGATATGGAACCATGAGGGTAAGGAAGTGTCTGAAAGTCAGGGGCCACACACCACTGTCCACTTCCTTTGTAGGCTACAGACCTTGAAGGAATACCGACATTATTTGATGCCACCATGTCTTTGACTGAAACACTACGTAGCATCTTAGGTTAGGTATATGGAGAATTTTTTTTAAAATACCCTCATTCTCTGTGATTTTCAAATTCAGTTAGGCTGCAACCTCTCACCAAGATTTCCCCTTGACTGGCAAACTCCCAGTTTTCTTGTGAAAACAAGGCACCACATTGTCCTGTTCTTCCCTTTCTTTCTTTCTTTCTTTCTTTCTTTCTTTCTTTCTTTCTTTCTTTCTTTCTTTCTTTCTTTCTTTCTTTCTTTCTTTCTTTCTTTTTTCCATTTGCCCCTCGTCCACCAGTGGTGCAAAGTTCAATTCCAGGGAAACTGGAAAGGTAGGAAATATACCATTTTGCACAGGAATTGTCAGAATTCTACAATTATTGTTTTTTCTTCTTCTTCTAGAGAAAAATAATAATCATGAAATGTGCAAGAAATCCCTAAAGGGAAATCTGGTTTACGTTGGTTTTTTTTTCTTGTAGTAGCAGGCACTGAAAAGGTATGTCTCGTACCAGCAAGCCATTAATTTTTGTGAGCATTTTGTTTGTTTCTGCATCTCAGTTGACACTGCAATCCTGCAGTCTTGTACATGGCTCTGCATATGAAGGTCCAATTCAGTTCTGTTGGGCTTATTTTCTGTTTAGGTCATCACAGGACGGTAGCTTTATAATAACATGGAAATAGATAACAATCCATGTAGGTCAGAAGATGTTGCAATCCTTTTACACTGAGATGGGGGAGGCAATACAGACAGAGAGCTACCAACACCAGTCAGTATCAACTGGGGACACCCTACAACAATTGAAATGCTCCATGGACATCTAGGGTAGATTAATAACCTGAACTCATTAATTAGCCCCATCTTTGCTTGGATTCCTCCTCTCCCTCCCTCCCTCGTGTCATCTCTTTCCTCTCTTGACCTGGGTCTTGAAGGATAATTTCCAAGAAGACGTCAGAAATTCCTTCTCCATTAGTAGGGTTTCTTTAAATTGATTTTTGACATATGGGATTGTGAAGAAGAAGAAGAAGAAGAAGAAGAAGAAGAAGAAGAAGAAGAAGAAGAAGAAGAAGAAGAAGAAGAAGAAGAAGAAGAAGAAGAAGAAGAAGAAGAAGAAGAAGAAGAAGAAGAAGAAGAAGGTGATGATGATGATGATGATGAGGAGGAGGAGGAGGAGGAGGAGGAGGAGGAGGAGGAGGAGACCTGGCAGGTAATGGATCAAGCAAGATTGAGGCATCCAAAATGGTGGGAGACACCCTCTGTTGGTAGCCACATGAGTGTGTGTGTAAACCTATATTGTTGCAACTACTGTGTCTCTGATCCTTTAGTTCACACAGCACCCTTTCCCATAAAGCGAACAGACGTCTTATTCTCATTGAACTGTATTGTCACCACATAGATCCAGCATGGGCATGTGCAAGATTTGGGGGTAGGTGGGTT